>NC_084614.1:48699889-48709889 GCF_033978795.1 Nerophis ophidion
TTGTGTTCAAACAACATATGTTTCCTGTTATTTGTCACACTTGGACTAAGACTTGGACTATGGGATAGTTTGTTTCTCCGATGCAAAGGGAAATTGGCACGAGCGAGACGTGAATGTAAGTACATTTTGATTTATTACTACACAAACAAACTACAAAATGGCGGCGAACAAACTTGACAAATGAAAAACAAATGACTAGCATAAAGGTTACAAACTATAAACATGAAACAAAAACACTTGCACTGTGGCATGAATAACCAAACTTACGTGGCGTGGACAAAATGAACAGCATGGTCTTTGGCATGAAAGGAGTTGAGGAATACGCTATGTGAAGTTGCCAGACTGACTACCAGGTAACTGCAGTTTAAATAACAACTATGATCATTACAAACAGGTGTGAGGGCTGAAGACAGGGGCGTGACATGAGGGCCAGGTGAAAATTAATGAAACAAAGAAACAAGGAAGAAAACAAGGAAGTGCAAAAACAAGAACTGAATGTCCAAAGAACAAAACATAACATGACAAAAACAAACCATGATTTCCTGGGTGTGACAGAGCTCCCCCGTTAAGGACAGCTCCCAAATGTTCAAAAACAAAAACAAAACAAAACAATGATCAAGAGTCATGGGTGGGCGGGAAGGGGACATGGCGGTGGGTCGCCAGATTACGTGTCCCTGTATCCACCGGGGCAGAGTTAGGTGGCGGGGACGCGTAGAGGCCCGCTGTACCTGACGAGGTCGGCGACCCGGGAAGGGCCATATCCGTGGGCCGACAAGAAGGTCGGCGCCCTTGGCGTGGCGGACGACCACGTAATGGCCCCATCCGTGGCCGACGAGGCGGCGGACGCGTCGTCATCGTGGCAGGCGGCGGAGCTTCAGGCGGCGGGTCTTGGCGTGGCATTTCTTGGCGTGGTGCGTCAGGCAGCAGGTCTTGGCATGGAGCTGCTACTGGTGACAATGAAAATTGGCGGCGTGGAGCTGCGACTGGCAGCATTTGGCTTCGTGGAGCTGCGACTGGCGGTACTTGGCGTCGTGGAGCTGCGACTGGCGGCACTTGGCCTCGTGGAGCTGCGACTGGCGGCACTTGAGCTAGGCGTGGTTCAGGCACAGGAGCTTGGCATGGAGCATGCACTGGTACCTGTTGTGGTCCATGTACTGGTACCTGTTGTGGTGCAGGCGCTGGGACCCAGCGTGGTGCAGGCACTAGGACCTGGCGTGGTGCAGGCACTGGAGCTTGGCGTGGACTTGGACATGGTGCTAGCCTTGGACTTGGTGTTAGCCTTGGACTTTGACTTGGTGCTAGCCGTGGACTTGGTGCTAGCCGTGGAGCAGGTCGTGGTGCTAGCCTTGGAGTAGCGACAGTTGCTAGTTGTGGTCCAGCTAGCCGTGGTGGGTGCAGGTATATGTGGCCTAGCTGGGGGTTGCGGCTTAGCAGGCCGAAAGACCGGTGGTGGCGGCCGTGCTGGCGGCTGTGGCTTGGCAGGCTGAAGAACTGGTGGTGGCGGCCGTGCTGGCGGCTGTGGCTTAGCATGACGAAGAACTGGTGGTGAAGGCCGTGCTGGCGGCTGTGGCTTAGCATGACCCTGGACGACCCCACCTGGACCGCTCCCAGACCTAGCCCCCCCCTCAAGGGGTGGATACCAGACGAGCTCACCGCGATCCGGAACAGTCTCTTGGGGTGGGCGGAGGGAGGTGAGGAGGGGGGCAGAAACCTCCCCTTTGAATTGTCCAAAAAGTCTTTTTTCTTCAGTCTTAGTTTGAAAGGGTGAAAACTTTTTTTTTTTTTTGTGATGTGGGCGGGGCATGAAACCTAGATGGCTGTGACTGATTAGATAAAGAGTTCGAAAACATGTTCTGATAGAGTTTTGTCATTGGTCTTGGACTAGCATCTTCTGCTGGAGGTGGGTGATCAAGAGACAACATTTTGAAAAAAAATTCCAGGTCTGTGGTGTCGTCTGCTGACGGTGGCGTGACGTTGTCATGGAAAAGCCGGGCAAGCTGCAGCCTATTTTCACCCGGAGGGGGAGGACCTTGCAGGAGCGACGCGTCCTGTCCGCTTGTGTAAGCCTTCCCTGACGTCCTTTGTCGGGAGCTGTGCTTCCGGGATCGCGGCAACATGGCACCGTCCTCGGACCAAATGGAACTTAGTGGCACCAGTCTTCCATCTGACCCCCACATCAAGCCTTTGCGCTCCACTGAGGAATAAAGCTGCGTTTCCTCTTCCATGGCGCGCAGCACCTCCCACGTTCCTTCTTCGAACTCGTCTGGCCCGACCAAACTTGCGGAAAATCTGCTGGCAACTTCTGTCAGTACTTGGACTATGACTTGGAGATAGTTTGTTTTTCCAACGCAAAAGATAGTTGGCACGAGCGAGACGTGAATGTGGGTACATTTTAATTGATTACTAACACAAAGAAACTACAAAAAGGCAAACAAATGGCGCGCACAAGGGCGAAGAACAAACTTGACTAATGAAAAACAAAAGACTAGCATAAAGGCTACAAACTACAAACATGAAACAAAAACACTTGTACTGTGGCATGAATAACAAAAACTTGCACTGTGGCATAAATAAGAAAACTTACGTGGCGTGGACAAAATGAACAGCATAGCATGGCATGAAGCAGATGAGGAATATGAGGAATAATCTCCAGTTGTTGAAACGAGGTGGAGTTGAATAATAAACATTGGTCTCACAAGAGGAGAAGGTAGAATACGCAAACTTCACAGAGAGATGTCCAAATCCTGACCACTAAGCCGCCATTATAGATTGTATAGATTTGTCTATTTTACCACTGACAAAAGTGTGTGATTTATTGTATTTCATGTCCAGATGACAGATGAGGGGGGATTACAGACATGTTTAATTAGTCCTAATGAAAAAACAACAACTCCCTTTTATTTTTGACATATTCATATGCTCAATTTATTCCTGAATATACATTTTTACTTTTGTTCCTAAACTATAAATGTTTAAGTGTTGCTTTTAAGATTGTATATCTGCTTACTTATTTAGATGTTCAGCCTTTTGTTTTTTAACTGTGGTTGTTTTAAAAGAGCTCTCAAAATAAAATTGGTAGGTTAGTATTTGATTTAATCTCAAGTACTTTTAAACATGTCACTTTTTTTACATAATAATATCGTTCTGAAGAAGACAATTAAATGTCAATCAGATCCAATCAGAAGATATATTTGCAACTTCGGACAGACTATAAAACATGGACTGTAAACCTTCATATGTGAGCAGAAGCAGGAAATAATGTTCTGAATCTTGAGGGATTAATAACATGTTACCAGGTTAATTTTATTTATAAATAATTTTCAGGGCGTACTAGGACGCGATTTAGTCAACAGTTTGACCAAAGTGTGTATGATCTGGCAAAGAAAGAAGACCAATGTTTTAAAAAGTGTTAACAAAACCACATTCATCTTTCCCCTTGAAAGTTGTTTAATTATAATTACTGCACTTGCATGTTTTCATATTTCATAAAGAGCGGGAATGATAGAAAGATTAGATTACATCATTGCCGCTCTCTTAGTCATGAAATTGTGAAAGTGCACAGCATGAGTGACACATTGAGGTGGGGCTTTCTAAACACCAGCACGCAACATCAAAAATACGAGCGGTTTCAAAATCAATATTGGATCAAAAAAAAGGAAAACTGCTTGAAGAAGAATGCTGCATCAATAAAGATGAATGTTGGATTGATAAAGATGAGTACTTGATCAATAATGATGAATGTTAGATCAATACAAAGGGAAAAAACAGTAAGTCTATGAGCTGCTTTTAGATGGAGCTTGGATCAATAAAAAGGAAAACAGCGTCAGGTGTACAAGCTGCTTTCGGGTGGATGTTAAATCAATGAAGATGAATTTGGGTCAATAAAAAAGAACACAACATCATGAAGAGGAGCTGCTTTAAAATAGATGTTGGACAATAAAGATGAATATTGGATCAATAAAAAATGGAAACATCTTTAAGTGTGTGAGCTGCTTTGATATGAATATTGGATCAATTAAAAGGAAGCATGATGGAAAACAAGCGTATGCATCAACAGACAAATGAAGGAGAAGATGTGAAGTTGGTAAAATAAAAAAATGGTGAACGTGATGATGGAATGAAGGTAACATGAATGTAACCACCAGACTGGCTATTAGGAGGTAATATTGTTTGTTTTTACAAGTGCTTTCTCTTCCTAATAAATCTTTTTTTTTTTTAACCACAGCTGCGTCTCAAATCAAATACTTCTGTGTACTTGAATATGTACAGTGTGTATCTGATGTACTACTGTACCTTACTGAGGGTGCAGATATTTGCAGTGTTGTCTTAAATCACTCACTGTCGTTGTTATTGTTGTTGTTGCTGCTTCTGCACTTTCTGAAGACTGACAATGATTGTATCCGCTTTCTCTTTTTTAACAGTGAATTGTAACCACTAAAGTTACTTCTCCTTTTTTCCTGCCACGTAGCCAATATGGTGACTACAAAGTGTATAAAAATACACAAACAATTAGTGATGGTTAGTGAAGGTCTCTACTGCTCCTTTAAAGAAGTATAGTCTTGATGCAACAGTACTGAACAACTACCGGCCTATATCAAACCTGCCGTTTTTGCGAAAAGTCCTAGAAAAAGTTGTATACCAACAACTTGGTGACTTTCTCCTGTTTAACAATATGGTTGATACTTTCCAATCGGGCTTTAGGGGGAGCACTGAAACACCTCTGATAAGTTGACAAATGATATCCGCCTGACCAGTTGATCATACTATTTCAATACAGAGGTTAGAAAACCTGGTGGGAATATCCGGTTCTGTTCTTAACGGGTTTAAATCCTATCTCAAACACAGGCCATACACTCTGCCCCACTCTGTTCGTACCCGGTCTGCAGAGCTTTTTCGTATGTCACTCAAAAGTTGCGTATTTTTTAAACATTCGAATCATTTCTATATTTTGGAAACATCCAGCCGGTCACATTTAAATGTCAATTATATTGTATTATGCCCAGGTAGCCTAGGTAACTGCCTTTATCCAGAAAATGCCTAGTGTGTGCAAAACCGTATTCAGAGCAAAGGATGGCTATTTTGAAGAAACTAGAATATAAAACATGTTTTCAGTTATTTCACCTTTTTTTGTTAAGTACATTACTCCACATGTGTTCATTCATAGTTTTGATGCCTTCAGTGAATAGTCATGAAAATAAGGAAACTCATTGAATGAGGTGTGTCCACACTTTTGGCCTGTACTGTATATATATATATATATATATATATATATATATATTAGGGCTGCGAATCTTTGGGTGTCCCACGATTCGATTCAATATCGATTGTTGGGGTCACGATTTGATAATATACGATTTTTTTCGATTCGATTCGATTCTCGATTCAAAAAGGATATTTTTCCGATTCAAAACTATTCTATATTCATTCAATACATATGATTTCAGCAGGATCTACCCCAGTCTGCTGACATGCAAGCAGAGTAGTAAATATTTTTTTAAATGCTTTTATAATTGTAAAGGACAATGTTTTATCAACTGATTGCAATAATGTACATTTGTTTTAACTATTAAACGAACCAAAAATATGACTTATTTTATCTTTGTGAAAATATTGGACTCAGTGTGTTGTCAAGCTTATGAGATGCGATGCAAGTGTAAGCCACTGTGACACTTTTGTTATTTTTTTGTATTTTTATAAATGTCTAATGATGATGTCAATGAGGGATGTTTAATCACTGCTATGCTGCAATTATAACTAATATTGATACTGTTGTTGATAATATTCATTTTGTTTCACTACTTTTGGTTTGTTCTGTGTCGCGTTTGTGTCTTCTCAATTGCTCTGTTTATTGCATTTCTGAGTGTTGCTGGGTCAGGTTTGGTTTTGGAATTGGATTACATTGTTATGGTATTGCTGTGTAGTGATTTTTTGGACCGGATGCCCGAACAACCTCATCTGGCTCCTCTCGATGTGAAGGAGCAGCGACTTTACTTTGAGTTCCTCCCGGATGGCAGAGCTTCTTACCCTATCTCTAAGGGAGAGCCCCACCACACGGCGGAGGAAACTCATTTCGGCCGCTTGTACCCGTGATCTCATCCTTTCGGTCATGTTCCCATAGGTGAGGATGGGAACGTAGATCGACCGGTAAATTGAGAGCTTTGCCTTCCGGCTCACCTCCTTCACCACAACGGATCTGTACAACGTCTGCATTACTGAAGACGCCGCACCGATCCGCCTGTCGACCTCACTATCCACTCTTCCCTCACTCGTGAACAAGACTCTTAGGTACTTGAACTCCTCCACTTGGGGCAGGGTCTCCTCCTCAACCCGGAGATGGCATTCCACCCTTTTCCGGGCGAGAACCATGGACTCGGACTTGGAGGTGCTGATTCTCATTCCGGTCACTTCACACTCGGCCGATCCAGTGAGAGCTGAAGATCCCAGCCAGATGAAGCCATCAGGACCACATCATCTGCAAAAAGCAGAGACCTAATCCCGCGGCCACCAAACGGATCCCCTCAACGCCTTGACTGCGCCTAGAAATTCTGTCCATAAAAGTTATGAACAGAATCGGTGACAAAGGACAGCCTTGGCAGAGTCCAACCCTCACTGGAAATGTCCGGCAATGCGGACCAAGCTCTGACACTGATCATACAGGGAGCGGACCGCCACAATAAGACAGTCCGATACCCCATACTCTCTGAGCACTCCCCACAGGACTTCCATAGGGACATCGGGAAGTCGTTTTCCATGGCTTCCCCGAACTCCTCCCAAGTCCGAGTTTTTGCCTCCGCGACCGCTGAAGCCGCACACCGCTTGGCCGGTCGGTACCTATCCACTGCCTCCGGAGTCCTATGAGCCAAAAGAACCCGATAGGACTCCTTCTTCAGCTTGGCGACATCACTCACCGCTGGTGTCCACCAACAGGTTTTAGGATTACCGCCCCGACAGGTGCCAACTACCTTGAGGCCACAGCTCCAATCAGCCGCCTCGACAATAGAGGTGCGGAACATGGTCCACTCGGACTCAATGTCCAGCACCTCCCTCGTGACATGTTCAAAGTTCTTCCGGAGGTGGGAATTTAAACTTTCTCTGACAGGAGACTCTGCCAGACGTTCCCAGCAGAACCTCACAATGCGTTTGGGCCTGCCAGGTCTGTCCGGCATCCTCCTCCACCATCGCAGCCAACTCACCACCAGGTGGTGATCAGTAGAAAGCTCCGCCTGTCTCTTCACCCGAGTGTCCAAAAGATGAGGCCGCAAATCTGATGACACAACAACAAAGTCGATCATGGAACTGCGGCCTCGGGCATCTAGTCAGGATGCCACCCAAACGCCTCTCTGGGGAGGTGTTTAGGGCACGTCCAACCGGTAAGAGGCCACAGGGAAGACCCAGGACACGTTGGGAAGACTATGTCTCCCGGCTGGCCTGGGAACGCCTCGGGATCCCTCGGGAAGAGCTAGACGAAGTGGCTGGGGAGAGGGAAGTCTGGGATTCCCTGCTTAGGCTGCTGCCCCCGTGACCCGACCTCGGATAAGCGGAAGAAAATGGATGGATGGATGGTTTGTTGGATTGATTAAAAAAATAATAATAATTAAAAAAAATAATTGGCCAAATAATGTTGTGTATATACAAACGGAGTTTGTAGATACTGTATATATATATATATATATATATATATATATATATATATATATATATATATATATATATATATATATATATATATATATATATATATATATACACAAACTCAAATGGAAACGGGGTTTGTATATACTGTATATATATATACAGTATATACATGTATATATACTGTATATATATATATATACAGCTTCACGGTGGCAGAGGGGTTGGTGCGTCTGCCTCACAATACGAAGGTCCTGCAGTCCTGGGTTCAAATCCAGGCTCGGGATCTTTCTGTGTGGAGTTTGCATGTTCTCCCCGTGAATGCGTGGGTTCCCTCCGGGTACTCCGGCTTCCTCCCACTTCCAAAGACATACACCTGGGGATAAGTTGATTGGCAACACTAAATTGGCCGTAGTGTGTGAATGTGAGTGTGAATGTTGTCTGTCTATCTGTGTTGGCCCTGCGATGAGGTGGCGACTTGTCCAGGGTGTACCCCGCTTTCCGCCCGATTGTAGCTGAGATAGGCGCCAGCGCCCCCCGCGACCCCGAAAGGGAATAAGCGGTAGAAAATGGATGGATGGATATATATATACACAGTATATATACATGTATATACTGTATATATATCTATATATATATATATATATATATACAAACCCCGTTTCCATTTGAGTTGGGGAATTGTGTTAGATGTAAATAGAAACGGAATACAATGATTTGCAAATCATTTTCAACCCATATTCAGTTGAATATGCTACAATGACAACCTATTTGATGTTCAAAATGATAAACATATTTTTGGTTGCAAATAATCATTAACTTTAGAATTTGATGCCAGCAACACGTGACACAGAAGTTGGGAAAGGCGGCAATAAATACTGATAAAGTTGAGGAATGCTCATCAAACACGTATTTGGAACATCCCACAGGTGTGCAGGCTAATTGGGAACAGGTGGGTGCCATGATTGGCTATAAAAGCAGCTTCCATGAAATGCTAAGTAATTCACAAACAAGGATGGGGTGAGGGTCACCACTTTGTAAGCAAACTGTCAAACAGTTTTAGAACAACATTTCTCAACGAGCTATAGCAAGGAATTTAGGGATTTTACCATCTACGGTCCGTAATATCATCAAAAGGTTCAGAGAATCTGGAGAAATCACTGCACTTAAGTGATGATATTACGCACCTTGGATCCCTCAGGTGGTACTGCATCAAAAACCGACATCAGTGTGTAAAGGATATCACCATATGGGCTCAGGAACACTTCATAAAACCACTGTCAGTAACTACAGTTGGTCGCTACATCTGTAAGTGCAAGTTAAAACTCTACTATACAAAGCAAAACCCATTCATCAACATTACGCAGAAACACCGCCGGCTTCGCTGGGCCCGACCTCATCTAAGATAGATTGATGCAAAGTGGAAAAGTGTTCTGTGGTCTGACGAGTCCACATTTCAAATTATATTTGGAAACTGTGGAAGTGGTGTCCTCCGTAACAAAGAGGAAAATAACCATCTGGATTGTTATAGGCGCAAAGTTCGAAAGCCAGCATCTGTGATGGTATGGGGGTACATTAGTGCCCAAGGCATGGGTAACTTACACATCTGTGAATGCACCATTAATGCTGAATGGTCCACACAGGTTTTGGAGAAACATATATTGCCATCCAAGCAACGTTATCATGGACGCCCCTGCTTATTTCAGCAAGACAATGCCAAGCCACGTGTTACAACAGCGTTGCTTCGTAGTAAAAGAGTACAGGAACTTTACTGGCCCGCCTGCAGTCCGGACCTGTCTACCATCGAAAATGTGTGGTGCTATATGAAGCGTAAAATACAACAGCGGAGACCCCGGACTGAAGCTTTACATAAAACAAGAATGGAAAAGAATTCCACTTATAAAGCTTCAACAATTAGTTTCCTCAGTTCCCAAACGTTAATTGAGTGTTGTTAAAAGAAAAGGTGATGTAAGACAGTGGTGAACATGCCCTTTCCCAACTACTTTGGCAGGTGTTGCAGCCATGAAATTCTAAGTTAATTATTATTTGCAAAAAAAATAAAAAATAAAGTTTATGAGTTTGAACATCAAATATCTTGTTTTTGTTGTGCATTCAATTGAATATGGGCTGAAAAGGATTTGCAAATCATTGTATTCCGTTTATACTTACATCTAACACAATTTCCCAACTCATATGGAAACGGGGTTTGTGTGTGTGTATATATACATACATATATATATATATATATATATATATATATATATATATATATATATATATATTTATATATATATATATATATATATATATATATATATATATATATATATATAGATATAGATATAGATATATATATATATATATTTAT
>NC_084614.1:48712389-48792389 GCF_033978795.1 Nerophis ophidion
CGAGATATTTATAAACCTGGACGATGGCTTACTTTATCGAAAGTCAATGACCATCTCGTTGGTCTTACTAATGTTCAGGAACAGTCCATTCCTCTTAGTTCACGTGTTGGTCTTACTAATGTTCATGTGCAGTTAGGGTGCAACGGTACGTGTATTTGTATTGAACTGTTTTGTACGGGGGTTTCGGTTCGGTACGGAGGTGTACTGAACGAGTTTCCACACGGACATATTAGGTAGCGCACCACACGTTGTGTAAACAATGCAGAGCGAGGCACAGCAGCGACCGGGCTAGGATAACATGTAAAAGCCAGAGCTCGAAGACCCTTCTGCCTCGTTAACATCTCCCCTTTGGGAACACTTCGGCTTCGCGGTGCGATACAACAATGGAGGACGGGGGTTTGCCGACATTGTTCAACAGCAGTAGGGTATGCTTCTGCCAACACGTCAAACATGCTAACCCCTTTGAAGCGGCACCACCCCCAAGTCAACCTCTTTAAGGAAGAGAAAGAGGAGCGTGGTGCAAACACCGCATTCAAGCAGCCTCTCCTCGGCCAGCCAGTCAGGGCTAAAGCAATAACAAATGTTTTTATAGCAGCACATTTAAGACCATCCATCCATCCATTTCCTACCGCTTGTCCCGTTCGGGGTCGCAGGGGGTTGCTGTATTGCATTAAAACTAGATTTTGACCCACTTCTATGGTGGAAGAACAATAAGCAAATATATCCTCTCACTGGATATATGGGCTTATTAAGCGATGACATTACGCTTAATAAACCCATATTAAGCGTAATATGGGCTTATTAGCCAGGCTGGGAGGGGAAAAAGTTAATCTGAGGCTGAGTTGACTTGAAACTGTTCAATGTTGCACTTTTTATGTGTAGGAGAAAAATGTTGTCGATTTATTTAATCTGAGCAACAACTAGAGGCAGTTTAATGTTGATTAACGTGGATCCTGACTTAAACAAGTTGAAAAACGTATTGTGGTGTTACCATTTAGTGGTCAATTGTATGGAAATATGTACTGTACTGTGCAATCTACTAATAAAAGTCCCAATCAATCAATCAATAAAAAAAAAAACAATTTATATGTAGAAAAGTTTTGTTAAGAAACCATTCTGAGCCTTATCTTATTTAGTTTTTATTTTATATATGTTGACAACATTAACACTGACAATGAACCCTGTGTGTATATGTATGTTGTGCCATTGTTTACAAATTTGGTAAATAAATAACCCAAAAAATGTATATTTTGTTGTTTTCTTACTGTACTGAAAATGAACCAAACCATGACCTCTAAACCGAGGTACGTACCAAACCGAGATGTTTGTGTACCGTTACACTCCTAGGTGCAGTCCATTCCTCTCAGTCCAGTCCCAAAAGTCTTTGTGCTCCGTACACCATGTTTTGTTGCAGGTGTACACAAAAATGAACAAAAGGGGTTCAAGATTAAGTTTCCCTGGCAGAACGATCTACTGTTCATCTGTAAAGAATGTGAGGATTGAAGCCCAAACATTAATTTTCAGTTCAGTCCGATCAAACTTTTTAATTCCGATCCCTTAATTATCCTGTAAACACCTGCACCGGTCTTTGAAATTAAATCTAGACTTTGTTTCACTGCTGAAGGAGAAATATGTTAATCTCCATTCACCAGCTTCTGTTAAATTCTGTCCATCTGTGCTGCCGTTTGAAGCGAAGCGCTCGCGGAACAACAAAACCCAGAAGGGAACTTAAGTAGTTGTGGGATACTAGAATGTTGTGAAATTAACCATTAACATACTGTAATTACACAGGGAGCTTTTACTTGGGAGGTAGCGAGTGTTTGGCTTTGAAAATAATTCATAAAAATTATATTAATAATAACAATAATAATAGAACTAGAAAATCCCCCGGAGAGAACAGACCTCCACCAGGCTTTATCTCCCTGTATGTTAACAAAAAAGTCCTAGTCTTAGACGGTGATCCAGATCAGTCCTAAATTATAATCACGTGAACGTTTAATAAACATGGATCCATAACATTGTGAGCTATCTTTAGCGGAATAAAAGAAATAAAGTGAACCCTCTTGTCAGTTATACACTATGTTTGTCTCTGCAGGTGGGGGTGGGACCACAAGCATAAAAATGCACAGAAGGTGAAGCTCGTAACCCCTTTCTGACATTTCCTTAAAGTTTTATCAAAATGTGCTCATATCACCTATGTTTATTTTCACAAATATGTGTGTATTTTTTGTTGTGTTGTTCATACTGTGATATTTATATATTGTAATATTGTTTAGAAACTTGCACACAAGGCCCAGCTGTGCTGAACACTATTAGGTAGATCCACTCGACGTCCATTGCACCGGTTGCCCGGGGGTAACGGGGGATTGGGGACGGGGGCTCACCACATCTGCTGTTCCCTCTATGGTTTGCCATTGTATCTTATTGGGTTTATTTTTTTCTTGCCCTGATGTGGGATCTGAGCCAAAGATGTTGTTGTAGCTTGTGCAGCCCTTTGAGACCCTTGTGATTGGGGGCTATATAAAAAAACTCTCATTGATTGATATTTGGTTTGCTGTCATTTTTTTTACATTCTATTTGCAGTAAAGGCACACAGTCTATTCCAGTTTCTATTTATATCTCCCTGTTAACCTATGCTATTCATAACTAACTGTTTATTCTACTTAATTATACTTAGACAAACTTTATTGATCCACAAAGAAAATTGTTCCACAGAGTAGCTCAGTCACAATGGATGGAAAGGGTGAGGCTGGAAAGGATAATGCAGGTATAAAGTAGAGTAAAAATGTACCATGGTAGCAATATAAAATATAACATATATATTTAATATTTACATTTGATATATTTACATTTGGCAGCACAGCGGGGAGGGGTTTGTACATCTGCCTGACAATACGAAGGTCCTGGGTTCGTTCCTGCGCTCGGGATATTTTTGTGTGGAGTTTGCATGTTCTCACCGTGACTGCGTGGGTTCCCTCCGGGTACTCCGGCTTCCCCCCACTTCCAAAGACATACACCTGGGTATAGGTTGATTGGCAACACTAAATTGGCTCTAGTGTGTGAATGTGAGTGTGAATGTTGTCTGTCTATCTGTGTTGGCCCTGTGATAAGGTGGCGAGTTGTCCAGGGTGTACATCGCCTTCCGCCCGATTGTAGCTGAGATAGGCTCTGGCACCCCCCGCGACTCTAAATCGGATAAGCCGTATGGATGTATGGATGGATGGATGAATGGATATTTACATATAATATACACATATTCATGTACATAACAGTTGGTAATCGTTGGGCTATATCTGGGACCTGAGGTACTAAAGTATTGTCATCTTATGTGTCTTATGTGTACAACAATAAAGTTCCTTCAATCCCGTGTGCAATTCAACTGAGTCCAAAAAAAAATTTTGGGACACAGGAAGACTTGGAAGGATTATGATGAAATCCAAAGTAAATTTGTATTTTGCATTATTGATTTAATTTAATTTTGCCCAAACAATTAATAGATGTAGTACTGTCTTGTATTGTTGTATTTATATACAGTATGGTTGACAACTAAGTTATTTGAAAAAAAAAAAAAAATGTATGTCTTATTTGCCTGAAATTATTGTCGTTTGATAATCATCAACAAATGCAATAAATGATCAATATCAGTTGGTTATCAGTATTGGCAATACTGATAACCAATGCCAAAATGCATCCTGATACAAACTGTAGCACGCATGCTAACGTGTAGAGGATGATAAAAGTACTCACTTACAGCAGACAAGACGATCCCCAGAAAGAATTTCCATGATGTTCTGCTCTTCCATCTTTCTTTCCACAAACACCTCAAATGTCCTTCTTCAAATCCACGGTAGTTACTGTAGTTAGTGCTGGTGCTGCAGGAGCTTGGTTTGCAGCAAAAACTTTGGACCGCTTTCTTCACCTGCTGGAAAACAGACTCAACTTTAGAGCATGGGTCCCAAACTCGCGAGGGCCATTTGTGGCACGCAAGACGATATTTTGCAGCCCCCACCTTAATGAGAAAGTTGAATGTTAGTGCGGCCTGCGAGTTTTAAAACTGTCCCTTTACAGTGTTGTGTGTAGAGCTGAACTAATCTACCAATCACGGTGGGGTAAATTAATCAATCATTCAATGTTTACTTATATAGCCCCAAATCACGAGTGTCTGCACACGCCACAACGATATCCTCGGCTCAGATCCCACATCAGGACAAGGAAAAACTCGGAGGGGGATCGCAGATGTGGGGTCGAATGGATCTAGCATAATTTTGTGAGAGTCCAGTCCATAGTGGATCTAACATAGTAGTGAGAGTCCAGTCCATAGTGGGGCCAGCAAGAGACCATATATGGCTCTCAGGGGTGGGACATGGACCGGGTTTGATACAAGCAGAGAAATATTTGCGACAAGATACATATAAATTTCTCTCTCTGACAAAATAAATCAAAGTGATGCGTACCCGGCGGAGTAAAAGAAAAGTAAGGAACTCAAAGTAGCTTATATTGTAGTCTGCATTCACTTAGCGACTCCTGTTGTCTTATACAGCTAATATATTTTATATTGTATTCTTATTAAATTGATAACAATAATAATTCAAATAATATTAAATCAATATTTTCTCCTAATTTTTTTTAATATTATATTTTATGTTTTTAAAAAATAAAAATTAACTTGAATTGAGTTTAAAACCACGTTTTAGAGCCTTTCTCACATGATGTCACATGTACATGTTTAATACTTTTACATTGTGTTTGATACTAATAATATTTATATTGTTTGACCCTGTTTCCAACTTTTTCAAACGTTTCATACTCTGTATGGTTAAGATGTAATGATCATGATAGTGCAATTCTAATAATGTTGACCTAATGATAATGTTGGTGTGATGATAATGGTAACAACTGTGTAATGATAAAGTTACCATAATGAGAATGATAGTGTAATGATAAGGTGTTCAAAAATGTAATAATATTGACGTTGGTTCCCTCCGGGTAGTTTGGCTTTGGGGATTGGCAACACTAAATTGGTGTGTGAATGTGAGTGTGAATGTTATCTGTCTATCTGTCTTGGCCCTGTGGTGAGGTGGAGACTTGTCCAGGGTGTAACCCGCCTTCTGCCCATGTGCAGCTGGAAGGGGCACCAGCCTCCCATGACCTCGAGAGGGACAAACGGTAAAAAATGGATGGATGGTATATATGGTAATAATAATGTTGGTGTAATGATTATAATGGATTATTGATCATGTTGATGTCATGATAAGGATAAAATAATGGTAATAGTGTTGGTGAACTGATAATAAACTTGGTGCAATAATAATAATATTGGTGTCATGACAATAACAATATAATGTTTGATAAGCATACACTTAAGCCTTTTGTAGCAGAGGTTCAGATAGTAAACAAAAAAAAATGAAATCATCAAATGAATGTCTTGCTATGAGAAATACAATTCATTTGGTTCATTTTTTTACGTCGCACAAAAAGAATATAATTATTGAACAATTAGTTTACCATCCATCCATCAATTTTGTACCGTTTGTCCCTTTTGTGGTTGCGGGGGTTGCAGGAGCCTATCTCAGCTGCATTCAGGCGAAAGGCGGGGTACACCCTGGACAAGTCGCCACCTCATCACAGGGCCAACACAGATAGACAGACAACATTCACACTCACATTCACACACTAGGGCCAATTTAGTGTTGCCAATCAACCTATCCCCAGGTCCATGCTTTTGGTGGTGGGAGGAAGCCGGAGCACCCGGAGGGAACCCACGCAGTCACGGGGAGAACATGCAAACTCCACACATAAAGTTATTATGTATATTTAATTTTTTGGCATGACTTTGGTCAGAAGTGTTTTTAGGCGACGGAAAAGCTCAGTTATCTGACTGCGTGTAAACAAAGTGACAAGTTGAACTAACATTTCAATGAATAAATGTTGGCCAAGCAGTGAGATGTTTGGCAGGTGTAATTCAAACAGTTAGTAACCGTAGAGACTACAATAAATACGCTGTGTTTGTTGAAGACGTGTAGAAAAAGTGCTGCTGACGCACTCAGGCAGTTATTGAGAGTCTTGCCCAATCTTCTAAAAGTGGGTGGAGTAAGAAGAACCGGACTTCCGCCAAGGCAGGACAGATACTAACACACGAGAGAAGGAAGGACAATGTGTACTTTTGTACCGTCAACACGCCTCTCACTTTTCGCACACATTAAGTAATGTGCCTTGGGAATCCAAAAAACCCATAATATTCTATACTAAAAACCACAAAAATATAACACTAAAAATCAAATAAATACATTATATTTTACACTAAAAAACACCAAAGTACATCATAATTACCAGTGAAAACCACAAAAATATGTAACTTTTACACTGATGAACACAAAAAGGCGTATTTAACACTGTAAACCACATATACTTAATATTTATTACTGAAAACCACAAAAATATAATATTTAACGCTGAAAACTACAAAAATACAAATACATTATATCCTACACTAAAAAAACAAACATACATCATGTATAGCTCGGTTGGTAGAGAGGCCGTGCCAGCAACTTGAGGGTTCCAGGTTCGATTCCCGCTTCTGCCATCCCAGTCTCAGCTGCGTTGTCCTTGGGCAAGACACTTTACCCACCTGCTCCCAGTGCCACCCACACTGGTTTAAATTTAACTTAGATATTGGGTTTCACTATGTAAAGCGCTTTGAGTCACAAGAGAAAAGCGCTATATAAATATAAATCACTTCACTTCATATTTACCAGTGAAAACCACAAAAATAAGTAACATTTTACACTGATGAACGGACAAATGCATATTTAACACTGTAAACTCCATATGCTTAATATTTATTACTGAAAACCACAAAAACACATCATACTTAACACTGAAAACCAAAAAATAGATAATATTTGACACTGTAAAATCACAGAAATACATTACATTTTACACTAAAAACCACAAAAAAACATAATGCTTAACACTGAAAACCAGAATAATACAGTACATCTCACACTGAAAAACACAAAAATACATCATAATTTCCAGTGAAAACCACAAAAATAACTAACATTTTACACAGATGAACACAAAAATGCATATTCAACACAATAAACCGCAAAAGCTTAATATTTATTACTGAAAAACACAAAAATACATCATGCTTAACACTGAAAACCAAAAAATAGATGACATTTGCCACTGTAAAATCACAGAAATACATTATATTTTACACTAAAATCCACAAAAAAACATCATAATTACCAGTGAAAACCACAAAAATACCTAACGTTTTACACTGATGAACACAAAAATGCATATCAAACACTGAAACCACATATACTTAACATTTATTACTGAAAACCACAGAAATACATTACACTGAAAACACAAAAATAGATTATATTTAACACTATAAAACCACAGAAATACATTATAATTTACTCTGAAAACCACAAAAAAGAATAATATTTAACACTGAAAACCGCAAAAATACATTATATCTCACAATGAAAAACACAAAACTAGAAAATATTTTACAGAGGGCACTGTCTCGCAAGAACAATCCTGTCAACATTTTCCAGGAGCAAGATGGTTTTTCAAGATGTTTGATTGATTGAAACTTTTATTAGTAGATTGCACAGTTCAGTACATATTCCGTACAATTGACCACTAAATGGTAACACTGAATAAGTTGTTCAACTTGTTTAAGTCTGTAATGTTGCATAACCACATGCTCTGTAATTGTATTTGTGTATTTGTAATTGCTTCTTCATGTGTAAAACCCCACATAAAATGCATTTAATAACTGTGAAAGGAATGTTTATCAGGTTTGAAGAGTTCCCGTTTAGACTTTAAAACATTTTTCAGTGCTTTATGTTTGACAGTTTTTCATCATTCATGAATCCTCAGTGGGAATCTTTAAATAAACGTCCCATCAAGCAGCAAGTTTGTACTGTACGTAATGTACATTATAAATATGTACATACGCAGTATAGCATCAAAGCATTTCTGTGTTTCAAACATGAAATTTGGAGTTGATAAGAAATGTTTTCAACGAGTGTCAACAGGAAAAAAGAAAAAGGCAGCAAATGGAAATTTTACACCAAATCACAAACGTGCAACATGAGGATATGAGTCATATTTCAAACAAAGCAAAGTTTCGTGCAGGTGCTTATGGAATTTTACAATATGTAAAACACACAGCAGTCAGGTGACTTGTAACCTCATTTATTCAACTAAATGTGCTGCTTTTACTTATTAACACCAAATATGGTTCACCTGTTACAAATACTACAACATACTTCAGATCAGTCATATTAAATAAACTATCACAATATGATCAACTTTACATCTCATATACACATGAACTGTACTCTGTTCTTCAGTGTGTGTGTGTGTGTGTGTGTGTGTGTGTGTGTGTGTGTGTGTGTGTGTGTGTGTAAGCGATGATTGCAAATTCAAGCTAATTTAATAAACAGCATCAAAAGCTATATGCATGCAGTGAAATGTTACTATTTGTATTTTTAAACAGAACTTATCTTTGTACTTAAAGAAATATTTAGGAGTGCTTGTCATGTGACAGTCACGTGACTTCCCAGCATATAAAAATATTAATGTGTCACACAAACTAGTTTATTTTTCACTATTACAGTTCATTTTAAATATATGTATTTTTTGTATCAAAATACTTAAATAGTGTGTCAAATATTAAAATTCTATATATTCTTCAATATATTCTTCAATGAAAATATCAGCTTTTAGCATTACAATTGTTATGAAAAGTTAGATGTGACACCTGTCACAATATCGATAATGTTCATCATGTCAGTGTTTCAATAATGTTCATAAATATGTGTTGTTTTTTCATTTAAAAGTACATTTATAAGGTAATTTCTAATAATGCATACATTTACTCTGACCACGGCAACAACAATATTATTCATTTTTGTTCTTATTCACATTTTATTCATAAACACTTCAATGTCTTCCCCTTGCTCTGTGATGTGTCCATAATTTTACTTTATCCAAAAATATTCTCATGAATTACGAGAAAAGTAATTCTCCATAGTTTTGTATTTCAATGTACTTATGTCAGTCCAAAAATGCCCAAGAGAGAATTTTAAAGTCCAGGTCTGAATATGTAATGCATCAATCAATCAATCAATCAATCAATGTTTATTTATATAGCCCTAAATCACAAGTGTCTCCAAGGGCTGCACAAGCCACAACGACAGCATGTGTCAACATCAATATTTTTTATAAATGAAGACACGGGTGAGAACCTACATTTTTCTTTGATTATCATAAATATAGTAACCAATACGTGTGATACTTTATAATCAATTCAAGTCAACTTTTCTAACCTCACCTCATAAAATGATATTACGACATGTGAAATGATATCACAGCACTTCAAATGATATCACTACAAGTTAAGTGATATCACTAAACGTGAAAGTGTATCACTATACTTAAAATCATACCACTACACTTGAAATAATATCATTGCACTCGAAATAACACCACTACAAGTAAAACGATAGCACAACACTTGAAATGATATCACTACAAGTTAAGTGATATCACTAAACGTGGAATTATATCACTATACTTAAAATTATGTCCTTGCACTTGAAATTACAAGTGAATCAATATATAACTAGCCTTTTAAATTATAATCCATCCATCCATTTTTTTTACCGCTTGTCCCTCTTGGGATTGCGGTGGTGGCAGGAGCCTGTCCCAGCTGCAGTCGGGGGTAAGGCACAAGTCGCCATCCTTATCACAGGGACAACACAAATAGACAGACAACATTAACACTCACATTCACACACTAGGGCCAATTTAGCGTTGCCAAATTATAGCTTTTTTCAGTCTCGAACAAGAGTTTTTCCCACCAGTTGTCACATTTTCTAAACACAATTAGCACAGCATCGATCTTTTGGAGCCACACCATACACACATTTCATGTCCTTTCACACAATATGCAGTCAGTGAACACATTTCTACAATGCTCACATCTTCTTGACAGACAAACTGTATCTTACAACAGTATTATGAATTGTGTTTGTAATATTTACAAATGTTTACACACAGCATCCCACAATAGCAAAAACCATATTCTAAACCTTAGATACAGTATAAAAAAAAATGTGCCTCTGCAATCTCAGTTCAAAATCAATATATATCTCAGCTGATATTAAACCATGGAATAATTGACACACGTCTGATTCATGTTGGGTAAATTGGGCCGCAGCAAATTCCAGTCTGGTTTGGACTCAGTGGCAGTGGTCAGGAAGACTTTGAGAAGACAAACACTGTCATGTCTTGACGAGGAATAAGGGAGAAGAGCAAGGGGCCCAAGGAGAAGCCCAGGTAGAGGTTTAAGAATGTGATGTGTGGTTGTGGCATTCTGACGGCTGCAAGAACAGTAGTCAGTGATGCAATGGGTGCCATTATCATTGACCGTGTAATCAACCACACTCTTTCACTAAAAGAGGCTAGTGAGAGAGTGCAGCACAATTTGACGCGGCCAACGGTTGCCTCCATTACATGCATCTTACAACAAACCAACAAATAAGTACAGTACGATATTGCATTCACATGGATTGTTTCTAATCTCACTTGACATGTCAATTAGGACATACAGTAATGCATATTTGGTGTTTTTTTTTGCTGTTGTTGTTTTGATCAGAATGCTGCTGTGTATTTCATGAAAATGTTGTTCACTGTAAGCAATACTGTCAAACTTGTTCTGTTCTATCATCATTTGCTCTTTACTGGAATGCTTTTGACTGTCAACAGTCCATGTAAACATGCAGATCCCAACCAAGAAATGTAGTGTAAAATGGCGGATTTCATGTTTTGCATGCGAATACTTGTAAAACTGAAACAAAAAAGTCTATGCAGTTGTTGTAATGTCAACAATAGCCAGTATGTGATTGCCTCTGATTGACTGTATGCACTTTGTGAAGTGAAGACAAGTTCCTTTGACAAGTTCTTTGACAGGACAATTTCATTTTGAGACATTTTGGTAACGTCAGTGTGTGCAAAGAAAGAATCATTAGTATATATTAGTGTATGTTGAACAAAATGTGTTATTGAGAAGAAAATGGTCCACTGCCAATTTAGAGAAAAATGCTATAAAAAACACAGTAAATTTTACAATTTAACCATGAAATCTATTGCTACTTTTACGTTGCACAACTTGATGGATAACTTGCTTTGAAATCATTATTATAGTATTTATTTCTATTTTTAAAATGGTTTGAATATTAGATAATATATGTTTGCATAATTGGACAATTTTTAAGTTAACATCATTTGCGATTACATGGAGTACATATATTTTGCCTCCAAAATGGAAAATAAAGAATACATTTAAAAAAAAAAAAAGTTACAGTAATTTATTGATACATATAATTTCCAGATTTTCGAGGGCGTATAAAATCAGGTGTCAAATCTTGAGTTTGACACCTGTGGTTTAAATCATTAAAAATACTATTTTCTTAAGAGTGTATAAATCTACTCCATCTCCCATTTTAAATATTTTTTTCATTATCACTTACGCTGTATTTTTGCCTATAAACCTTTCAAAATGAGCCCAAGTCTGCACTGATTCAGGTAAATAAACAATAGTCTAATGGGACTCGAGACCATCGCCTGAAACCTGGAAGTGCCCCTGGGTCACGTGATTGCAATCCAGCTGTACACTAATCCACAAAACCACAGAAGGAAATCTACACTTTTGTTTTTTGTCATTGCAAGTCTGTGTTAAGAGTTTAGAAAACGTATCTGAAGTATGGGCGATTGAAAAAAACTGTGAGAGGCTTGAAATCCACCAGTAATAACCAGTTGATGTTTTATGGTCCCACACTACAGGAAAGTGCTACTGTTCTTCCTGCATGTACTAGTCTACAATGCACGCTCGTAATCTTCCAGTAATAACCAGTTGATGTCTTTTAAAGTCCCACGGAAACAGAGACAGCCTTAAACTCATTTTTATTGGCCTGAAGCAACTTGTAAAAAATGTAATCATAATAAATGGATTATACGAATGAGCTTCGTCAGCGGCAACACAAAGATAATATGTGCATGTTGTGTTGAGATATTTGATAATATGTTCCTTTATTTTAGCATCTTTTATTTATAAAAAGGAATCAAAGTATGTGACAGTTACTGAAGACAGTTGGGACACTCCTTGTATCGCTGGGTTGCATATGATGTCAGATCCGTGTTTCTTCTTCGCAGCTAAATTCACATGATGGTCAAGCAGCTTGAACGTAGCATTAAAACAAGTGAGAGTGAGTGTGGAGTGCACTCCACTCACTGGTTGCTATGGCTTAATATAACTATGAAGACCTGGTTGTGCAAAGAGACTAGCGTCATGTTAAGTCCTAGTAATAAACATTGTTGGTCCAATCCATCGTATTTTCTTTCTCAATTTTCATAACAGAAACTACAAGCATAGTTGTTGTTATTGTGCAGGAAAGCCAAGTGCTTTATTTAACACACATGACAACATTATGGCGTTTTTGGTGCTATGAAAAATATCCTTAATTGTATTAATAAACTATATGAATACATCTTTCATACACTCACCAGCTTATTGATATCGCTAACAAATATTGCTAAACAACGGGGACATATACAGCTAAATATAAACTTCACACCATAAAAACCACTGCAGACGTGATGAAACTAACATTTGTAGCAGGAAATCAACTGCAAACAAACATGTCTTTTTTGCTCATTAGCGCCACGATCACAGCAACACAGCACTCGTTATGTCAATCAAACGTTACTCAGCGTTCAACTTTGTCTTTCACACATTAATGTTTAATTTGTGGACCGCTCAGATGTAAAGACGTAATGTGCCTCCAATCTTTTCTTCTGTAAATACTGTGAGTGTCAAATGAAGTGAGGTATTAAATCAGGTTTAAATCAAAGGTGTCAAAGTCGTTACTGAAGGCCACATCACAGTTATGTTTGTCCCCAGAGGGCCGCTTCTAACAGTGAATACTATTATTACACAATTTTTATATGCATTTTATTAGTAGATTTTTTTAAATACTCAAATGTAAAAAAAAATATGGTAAGTTTCAATAATTTCACCTCAAAATTAAGTGTACATTACTGTAAATGGAAAAACAGTACTGTTGATTTTATGGTAAAAAAAAATAAAATAAAAAAAAAAGCAGCTCAATTGTAAGAATTTTACTGTAAAATTTATATTAGTTTTTTTTTACTGTGAATAAAAAAAATTTAAATTTTGGCACCTGAGCTGCCAGTTTGTTTGTGTTTTTTTGTGTTTCATGTTTTTACCACAAACCAACAGATTTGTTTTTAGATTTTTCAGTGTAGTACCGTAAATGCCAAAATGGCACAACAGTTTATTACAGTAAAAAAAAAAAAAAAAAAATACAGTTTTTTTCATTTAGAGAAAAATGCTGTAAAAACAAAGTAAAGTTCACAATTTCACCATGAAATCTATTGCTACTTTTACATTGCACAACTTGATAGATAACTTAGTTTCAAATCATTATTATTAGTATTTATTTCTATTTAGAAAATGGTTTGAATGTTTGATAATATATTTTTGCATGATTAGACAATTTTTAAGTTAACATCATTTGCGATTACATGGAGTACATATATTTTTCCCCCAAAATAGAAATAAAGAATACATTTAGTAAAAAAAAAAAAAAAAAAGTTACAGTACTTTATTGATACATATAATTTCCAGGCTTTCGAGGGCCGAATAAGATGAGCTGGCGGGCCAAATCTGGCTCCTGGGCCTTGAGTTTAACACCTGTGGTTTAAATCATTAAAAATATTATTTTCTTAAGAGTGTATAAATCCGCTACATCTCCCATTTTAAATATTTTTTTCATTATCGCTCACGCTGTATTTTTGCCTGTAAACCTTTGAAAATGAGCCCATGTCTGCACTGATTCAGGTAAATAAACAATAGTCTAATGGGACTCGAGACCATCGCCTGAAACCCGGAAGTGCCCCTAGGTCACGTGATTGCAACCCAGCTGTACAATAGTCCACAAATCACAGAAATAAATCTACATTTTTATTCTTCACTACTGATGGAAGCATTGCAGGCTGTGCACCGCTCTCTAGTGGACATGTTACAATACTGTAACAGTGTTACTGTGTTATTGTTACAAAGCACCTGTTGCACTCATATGTACTTTCCACAGATCACAAAGCATAACTTCTTCTATTGCCATAAAGGTTTGAGTCATGACCACCAAACCATGCAATGTTATTTACAGAAAATGGATGGATATACTGTACATACTATACTGCACCTACTATATCATACTATACTACTACACACACTATACTATAAAATACTATACTACACATATTGTACTACACTATAGTACAGTATGCTTATACCATAGGTGTATACACATGCTGTACAATTTGATACCTGACATACTTTACTATCTTGTACTACTACTCAGTGGCCTAGGTTGTGTCATACCAAAGACTATAAAAATGGGACCCATTACCTCCCTGCTTGGCATTCAGCATCAAGGGTTAGAATTGGGGGTTAAATCACCAAAAATGACTCCCGGGCATGGTACCGCTGCGGCTCACCTCTCAGGGGGGGGGTGATCAAGGGTGATGGGTCAAATGCAGAGAATAATTTCGCCATACCTAGTGTGTGTGTGTCAATCATTGGTACTTTTCTTATTTTTTTTTGTTTTTTGAACCTATATCATAATGTAATATACTATACTACATATTGTGTGCGACACTATCTTAGACATTCTGTACTATATAATAAAATACCATACTATATTATATACTATACTATATTATAATATATTATACACACTGTACTATACTATTCTATACTATACTACACACACAGTGATGTGGCCGGTGTGTGTTTTTTTGTGTGTTTGTTTGTTTGTTTGTGTGCGTGTGCGTGTTTGTGTGAGCGCGTGTGCGTGTATTGACTCCAGGAAAAACTTTGACAAGGCGGAAACAGAGTCAAGTGCCCAAAGAAGACGAGAGAAGCTGTCAAAGGTTTTGCGATCATATAGAAGTGAAAAAGACATAAAAGACATTTCACAAAGATCACTACATCGACAATTAAGCACAATATGGAAAACATGCTGCATGTTTAGAGCAGCAAACAAGCAGAAACAAGGTCAACATCTATGTTGGTAGCTAAAGCCAGCATATATGTTCGACAAATGTGCTTTCTTTCAAACACATGTGAGGACATGTTCGCATCTACAGTTTGTATGTACAGTATATGCTAACGACTTATTTGTCCAAAATTCAATGCAATGTAATACTTTTTCAAATGTATGTATGTTAAAAAGTCCTATTTCAAACTTTTGTGCAATTATAAGGAGAAGAAAGGTCATTAAAGGTTGATTCATTATTGATGATCGCATGTATGAAACAGAGTAAGAAAGTGCGGATATATTAATATCCATTCAACTGTTTCATTTGTTGTTTGTCAAATTGTTTCAAAAAAAAAAAGTTTGAACAAAAATAAAAAGTTTGAAGGTAATGTTTTGTAACACAATTTTGAGCTAATAATGATGCAATCATCATTTGGAATGTACAAAAGAAAAGCAGTAATTAGACCAGGCCGTGTTTTCGCCTATATTTCTATGGTGACCACACCTCATCCATTTCAAATACTTTAAAATCTCTGGCGCCCTCTACTGATAACTTGAATGCATCACTGACCACGTACATTTTACAGTACACTACATTTTGCAGTAATAATAACATATGTGTCCAAAGTGCAGCGTATTATAATATTTTGATTATTGATTATCAATTAACAAGTTATACTATTAGATAATATATTAATACCCATCCTTTCATTTTTGGGTGTGCCATCATCGCGTACAATGTTTAAACATGCATAAAATCATAATAGAAACATTTGAAATAATAGTAATTATTATTATTAAAATAGTAATAATCAGCCAGTTAACATTTAAATGTCCTCCAATGAGCACACAAGGTTGGTCTTTTCTTCTATTTTAGTCAATTAATTTATAAAAGGTAAACATAGTAAGCCATAGGCCATTAGGAGCTAGCAGCTACACAACACCTAAGCGCATAATATCACACAATCTAGTCATACGGAATAAGTGTCTTCCATTAAACAATATTGCAGTCTAAAACAGCACATTTGTCAATATAAACAAGTTGTCAGAATTAGTTTGTGACGAACCCCAAGATGCAGAGACGGTGGCAGGCATCGACTAGGAAAACATGATTTAATTAAAATACTAAAACAAGAACAAAAAGGGTACCACAAAAAGCGCGCACGAGGCAGATAAAAAAAACTAAAAGAGCTACTAGCATGGGAGCTAGAAAACAAAAGGAGCTTAGCATGGAAGCTAGCAAAAACAAAAAAGGCCTAGCGTGGAAAATAGCGGGTAGCGAGTAGGAAAACAGAAGTTACTTGTAGAATGAAAACAAAACGGAAGCAGGGAACAAAAGACAGTAAGTTACAAACAGATACCGACATATAGCTTACCGCTACGCTGCAATGACACGACAGGAGCGACAATATGGAAATGACATTGACAATAATCCAGCACTGACTGGATGGGAAGACAGGTCTAAATAGGGGCGGGCTTATTGACGCCAGGTTTGGCCAGGTGCCAATCAGCCGCAGCTGAGGGGACACAGCACTCAGGGAGAAAGACAGGAAACAAACAAAATATGCCCATATACAGATTTGGTGTACAAAAGTGACAAATATTTATCTCGTTGCATTATTTGTATTTGACTTTATTAAATGGATTTATCTAGTGTTTGGCACAGCATGAGGGGATAGAAAGGAAAAAAAAAAAGAAGACCCATCCATTACATATTTATACGGGGAAATTACGGGGAAGAAAAGGGGGGTGTAAAACAGTAAGAAACAACAACAAACAAAAACAACTACGGAACTACATCAGCAAATACAATATATGCAAATATGATACCAAAAATTATAAAGACAAAACAAGTTTAGCTGGGGTACTTGAATCTTGTGTCACCAGGCAGAATTAATCATAGGAGGGTTGTTGTTGTTATGGTACCCCGGATTGAGAAAAAAAGGAAAGACACTCGCTCCAAACGAGTATTATGTCATTGTTTTTTGTCATTTTAAATGTGTGTTTTAAACGCACAACAACATTGCAGTACATTGGTGGCAGGGGTGTCTAGAGTGTGTACCTGGCCTTTAAAGTTTTTTCCATCTTTGGACAACTACCAAACTATTTAGTCGGCTTTGCTAGCCAGATTACTCTGCTTGTGAGTGACAGGTTCAGCCAAAAACACAAGTGTTTTAATGAAGACATGGATAAGGAATATTTTTGTGAGTGCTGCTGCATTGAATGGTGGCCTGAGTGGCGTAGGAGTAGACCTCCCAGC
This sequence comes from Nerophis ophidion, assembly GCF_033978795.1. Taxonomy (NCBI): domain Eukaryota; kingdom Metazoa; phylum Chordata; class Actinopteri; order Syngnathiformes; family Syngnathidae; genus Nerophis; species Nerophis ophidion. The sequence continues at coordinate 48,729,802 of NC_084614.1, forward strand.
AACATTTTGCAGTGACGGCGAGAAGCTCTTTGCTACGTGGGTGAAGCAATTTGAAGCCGCTGTCCGCACCCGAACAAGACGCAGATGTTACGCTGCTACTTTGGCGAATCTCCTCCCCATAAGACTGGATGGTGCAGCTTTCTCATTGTGGGACAGTTACATGAGCATGAAGAATGAAGAAAGCTTTCGGACAAAAGCAGTTCCTCTTATATTTCCAGACGTGCATCTTGGTGCGGTCCCGACAACCCGACGAAAGTTCGGATGATTATGCTGCTGACGTCTCCAAGCTCGTGGCAAAGTTTTTTCCAGATTATGAGAAAACGGCCAGAGATGGCGAGACTTTTAGAAGCTTTCTGGCTGGCCTTGGCTCAGCTCTCCAGGCTTCGTGCCATGAGCAGAGGATGAGGGATGTGGAGGAGGCATTAATCATTGTTGATCAACCTTGTGAACGTTGCCAGGCAGGCTCTCAGGGCCAGCACGCCTATAATGCTCTACTCCATCTTGCATCATCATTTGGTGGGGTCCCTTGAGTCATCACTCCCCTTTTCCTTAGGCGACTCAGCAGAGCCCAGGGGAACGCAAGGAGCAACGTCCCTCCTGTGGCTCAGATTGTGGCAATTATGGCTGCAGGTCAACCGCCAGGGACTTCCGACTACACAGCAGCACGAGGGGCCGGTCTCTGCACAGGAGGCGCCAAGATCAATACGACTGCAAGGATTGTTTTCCACAGGGGTGGGGGACTCGCGATACCACTGCTGGATTCTCACCACGTCGGTCAGACAACGAGGGCCCGAGGGCGTCCTCCTACACAGAGTAACCGCAGCCAAGACGGGGTGTGAGGTTTCTTTCGCATTCCTGACGTTCACCATCCCCAACCCTACAAGGACAGAGGCAGGGAAACGCCCAGTAGCTGGTATTGCAAACCAAGATGCCAGTGTTGTCGCCACAGGGTCACAACGAGGACCCTAGAGAAACAATGCCAGACCTCACGATGGACTCCTGTTCGGTCGGTGAGTCTTAGTACACAGCCTATGTTAAAGGGGTTGTCGAGAGTATTGACTTAACTGTTAATTGAGTCTGGCTCGACAGTGTCACTTATTTCCGAGGAATTCAGAATGCCCACCCACATTTTTTATAAACATATGATAAATAAACAGTACATGTATACTCTAGCAAAGGAGTGTCAAAATCATTTGCTCTGATGGCGCATGGAATAAAATCTAATCCCAAGTATTGTCTAAAAATGTGCATATCACTCTTAACATAACATTTCAGGTTAGTTAAAAATTCTGAGGAAAAAATTTGTACAATTGCAAAAACACGATGAAGAACACGATGAACTTAGGTCATGTCTCAGTGTATCTACAAAGCCATTAAACTGTAAGTCACAGCCTATGTGGGATTGGACAAAATTAATAATAAATATAAACTGTTGTAGGTATTAAAATAAGTCGTTTGTCATTTCCACATAATAATCATGTGCTATTTCAACAAACTATACAAACTGAGGTAGAAACTATTCATGAGGGTTGAGTTACTCCCGGCCTTGTAGACATCACTGTGTGCTAATACAAAAATAAAAACTACAATGCATTAACATTTTCTACAAATGAAGTGTCTGGACAAGGTTTTGCTGGGTTTTGATTTTATGTAGCAGACTACTGCAAATATGAATAGCATTAGGTATACAAACATTCCTTTCCTATAGGCACATACTTTATTCCAAAATACTGTGACTTCTCAATGCATATAGACAATAAGTGAGATGTTTGTCTTAGTTCAGAAAGAGCCACGCACTTTTCCGGACCAACTATTGTCCCTTATCTGGGTTATTTAGAAGCTGAATTACGCCATAACATGGGTTTAATGATTGCATGCTCAGTGGCACCTTTGAAGAACAGGTGACCTATTGCACAGCTACTTAACCCAACTGACCAAGAATTTAGATTGTGCCCTGGCCACCTGTAGGGGTGTTTCATCGTGTTGATGAATGTGATGGATTTGTCGCTGCAGAGTGTTTAGGTGGACAGGTGGAAGACCCCCTGTCGGGTGACTCTGATTATCAGTTCCCAGGGGAACAGAAGCAACAGTAGTAGGCCCTGCTGGTGAAACAATAGGGGGTGTTCAGCCCTTCACGGTGTGGTACAAACAGCTCAAAATTGTTTAAAAACCATATTTACACCGGTAACCACCATCCAATAAAGCTAAGAGGCGTACCGCATCTCGCCCAATAAGCGTAGGGAAATGAACAGACAGGTTCAGCACCTTTTAGAGGTCAGCATCATTGAGGAGAGCTGCAGTCAATGGTCCTCTTTGGTGGTCCTTGCTCGGAAAAAGAACAATACATGGATATTTTGTGTGGATTACAGGGTCTCAATGCTGAGACAATTAAAGACTCCCATCTATTGCCTCGGGTAGATGAATCGCTGGATTCCCTGACTGGGGCCATCTGTTTCAGAATAACGGACTTATCGGATGGCTACCGCCAGGTAGAGTTGGCGCAAGAGGACCGTGAGAAGAAAGCCTTTCACAATTAGTCAAAGTCTGTCAGTTCAGATCTATGCCCATAGTACTCATAAATGCACCAGCAACATTCTAGCCGGTTATGGAGTTGGTGTTGAAGGGGCTGCCATGGGATGTCTACATGGTGGATCTTGAGGATATACTGATATTTAGTAGGTCATTCACGGACTATCTTATTGCCTTCTCCCAGGTTGAGAGAGCTGGGCTCCGGCTCAACGCCACAAAGAGCCATCTTTCTCGGGACCATGTAGTGTTTCTCTGACATGTTGTCTCTACTGAAGGCCTTTGCTCTGACCCCAAGAACACTGACAAGATGAAGTTCTGGCTTGTGCCTATTTGCGGCTTTGTTCCAATTTATTAGAGGTTCTGCCCAGCGGGCTGCCCCTCTTAGTCACCTAACAGGTAAAGCTGTCACATTTCAGTGGACCCCGGATTGTCAAAAGGCATTTGATTGTTTACTCTTTGTGCAAAACAGATTATGACACACCCAAACTTCACCCATGGTTTCATTCTTTATACAGATGTTTCTCTGGTGGCTGCCATTGCCGTGCTGGCACAGCATGCTGATGGTCCGGAGTGAGTTGTGGCATATTCTTGTCATTCCCTAACGGTAGTCGAACGTCTGTGGTCTATATATGACAGGAAGTTGGGGAGGTTGTGTGGGCTGTTCGTAATTTCAGACACAACCTGGGTCCTTACCCCTTCGCCATTGTCACCAATCAACGTCCCTTGATGTGGCTTGGACGCCGTGATATCGATAATGACAGGACGGAGCGTCGCAGCCATTGGTCCCTTGAAATTGACCCAAATGACAGGGTGGTTGTGCACAAAGGTGGGACTCAACGTACTGATGCGAATCCTCTTCCGCACAGGTCCATTCCTGGTACAGTGTAGGTGGAAAGGGATACCCATTATGCAAACCCCACCTCCGTACTCACAGTCAGACAGTCGTGGATAATGCCCCAAGCCCGATGTGTGCGGTAAAGACCCCCACCACGGCCCCTGCGGTTTACCCTAGTTTCATCCTAGAGCCGTAATTACCTTCTGTCCCTCAAGCTTGTGTGGACCGGACCATGTTGTGTAACCTGTTTTGCAAGGGTTCTGGGGTCAAAGAGCTCCAACCAAGCTGATTGGCTGAAGGAGGTCCGAACACCCACTAGATGGAGGTTAAAAGAATGATAGCCAGGGATTGAAGAGACCGTGGTTTGATTTCCTTCAGCTTTCTGTTGTCGATGAACTGTTGTGTAGGATTGTTAGACCACGCAACACCCTGTTTGTTTGGAGAATTATGAAAAATGCAATGTTTTTCAGATGTACCAACCCCGTTTCCATATTAGTTGGGAAATTGTGTTGGATGTAAATATAAACAGAATACCATGATTTGCAAATCATTTTCAACCCATATTGAATTGAATATTCTACAAAGACAACATATTTTATGTTCAAACTGATAAACCCTTTTTTTTTTTTTGCAAATAATCATTAGCTTTAGAATTGGAGCCAGCAACACATGACAAAGAAGTTTGGAAAGGTGGCAATACATACTGATAAAGTTGAGGAATTCTCATCAAACACTTATTTGGAACATCCCACAGGTGTGCAGGCTAATTGGGAACAGGTGGGTGCCATGATTGGCTATAAAAGCAGCTTCGTGAAATGTTCAGTCATTCACAAACAAAGATTTGGAAACGGTCACCACTTTGTGAACAAATGTGTGAGCAAACTGTCAAACAGTTTAAAAACATAATTTCTCAACGGGCTATCGCAAGAAATTTAGGAATTTCACCATCTATGGTCCGTAATACGATCAAAAGGTTCAGAGAATCTCGAGAAATCACTGCACGTAAGCGATGATATAACGGACCTTCGTTCCCTCAAGCGGTACTGCATCAAAAAGCGACATCAGTGTGTAAAGGATATCACCACACGGGCTCAGGAACACTCTAGAAAACCACTGTCAGTAACTACAGTTGGTCGCTACATCTGTAAGTGCAGGTTAAAACTCTACTATGCAAAGCCAAAGCCACTTATCAACGATACCCAGAAACGCCGGTGGCTTCGCTGGGCCCAAGCTCATCTAAAATGGACTGATGTAAAGTGGAAAAGTGTTCTGTGGTCTGACGAGTCCACATTTCAAATTGTTTTTAGGAAATGGTGAACCGCTCGATTGTAGCTGAGATAGGCGCCAGCGCCCCCCGCGACCCCAAAAGGGAATAAGCGGTAGAAAATGGATGGATGGAAGGGTGAACGTCGTGTCCTCCGGACCGAAGAGGAAAAGAACAATCAGGACTGTTCTAGGTGCAAAGTTGAAAAGCCAGCATCTGTGATGGTATGGGGGTGCATTAGTGCCCAAGGCATGGGTAACTAACACATCTGTGAAGGCACCATTAATGCTGAAAGGTACATACAGCTTTTGGAGCAACATATGTTGCCATCCAAGCAACGTTATCATAGACGCCCTTGCTTATTTTAGCAATCCAATGCCAAGTCACTTGTTACAACAGCGTGGCTTCATAGTAAAAGAGTGCGGGTACTAGACTGGCTTGCCTGTAATCCAGACCTGTCTCCCATTGAGAATGTGTGACGCATTATGAAGCCTAAAATACCACAACGGAGACCCCGGACTGTTGAACAACTTAAGCTGTACATAAAACAAGAATGGGAAAGAATTCCACCTGAAAAGCTTCAAAAATGTCTCTCCTCAGTTCCCAAAGGTTTATTGAGTGTTGTTAAAAGAAAAGGTGATGTAACACAGTGGTGAACATGCCCTTTCCCAACTACTTTGGCATGTGTTGCAGCCATGAAATTCCAAGTTAATTATTATTTGAAAAAAAAAAATGTATGAATTTGAACATCAAATATCTTGTCTTTGTAGTGCATTCAATTGAATATGGGTTGAAAGGGATTTTTAAATCATTGTATTCTGTTAATATTTACATCTAACACTAATGTGAAAATAAGTATTTTAATTGTATATTCTTGTAAAAAGGTATGACAATCTATAAAGAACAGCAGCAGGGAAGAAAGAGCACTGAGTTCCATCATGAACCCAATGACACCACCACCTGCAGTAGCAACTCTGCCCGGTAGAGGGAGACATCCTGCTGTAGACACGCTCCAAAAGTAGGCCAGGAAAGAGTAGAACTTGGAGTGCAAGTGGCAGAGAATTAGTTGGGCTTTACTAAAAGGAGCAACACGCATTTGATGGTTTGTGGGCAGCTCCACTGGGCTCGGGGACATGTTGGGAAAGCTGACAAACAAACACAAGCAGATGGTTTGAACAGAAGACCCCACACCTTGCTAGAAAAGTAATGACTCAAGAAGTGGAGAGAATAGCACACAGAAAAAGTGGCTAGTAGCGTTTGGCTGAAAAGAATGAGTGACACAGAGGAATGGTAGAAGATTTTATCCCTGCACACACTGTAATTGCTGTCAAAGCATATCAGCTACATTAACTTCTTGAACACATGCAAGCACTCCAAGTGCTCAGGAGCAACAACAATCTTTACCTACTAATTTCCTGGTACCTTGGCTGTCTTCCTAGTATTCTGAATAACTATTAATATCATGGCTAACTTTCGAGTATCCTGGTTAATTTCCTGGTAGCCTGGGTAACTTCAGGAATTTTCTGGCAGCCTGAATAACTACCACTATTGTGGTTAACACTATCGTGTGTTTAAAATTTGTACTGGAAAGTATGAATTTCTGTGTTTCTAGTCAGACTTTCGACTGGAATGCCCCTTGTGGTCAGAGAGCATTCTCACCAACCCTGAGTTGGTATCAAATTTGGCTGCTTTGATGCAAACAATGATATGCGCTTCTATAATATTCATTATTAGCACTTATGATTAGTTTTGGTCGCAGTAAATCAGCCATATACGATGTTTTTTTGGACGTTTCTATATGGTAATGTCACCGAAGTGTAAATTACATTTACATTACATTTTTATTTCCGACATCGTAACTAGGACACTTACAGCTAGGCTGTAATGTCGTTCCCAGCTACGACTTCCACCTTTCCAAGTAAATAGAACACACCAGAACTTCTCGGTAACCTGGTTAACCTCAGTTTAATTATGTGGACTTGGCCACGACTGGGGGGGCGGCGTGGCGCAGTTGGGAGAGTGGCCTTGCCAGTAACCTGAGGGTTCCTGGTTCAATCCCCACCTTCTACCAACCTCGTCACGTCCGTTGTGTCCTTGAGCAAGACACTTTGTCCTTGCTTCTGATGGTTTGTGGTTAGGGTCTTGCTCCCGCCAACAGTGTGTGAATGTGTGTGTGAATAAGTGAATGTGGAAAGCGCTTTGAGTAGCTTGAAGGTAAAAAAAAAAGTGCTATAAGTGTATAACCCATTTACCATTATTTGGAGCATTTTTCTTTTGCTTTGTTTTTTTTCTTTTTGTTTTTTATCCTGCAGCGTTTATGTGGCCGCAGAATTTTCTGATGTTTGGACGTTTCTGCATGTTTTCTTCAGTTTGCATCTTCTGAAGTATAACCTACTTGATATGCTATTATTATCAGCTGTCTCTTTTAAACAAAAAAATTGAAATTAAAAAAGTATTAAAAGTTCATAATATTTAGTTTATTTTAATTAATGCAATGTTACTACACAAATATTGAATCTACAAAAGACAAAAAAAGTACTTTATCAGTATCTTCCTGTAGAATGTAAACAGCAGTAAAGAGCACAGAGTTCCATCATGAACCCGATGACACCGCAACCTGCAGTAGCAACTCTGCCCGCTAGAGGGAAACATCCTGCTGAAAAATACACTGCCAAACGTGGGCCAGGAAAGAGTACAACTTCTAGTACAAGTGGCAGAGAATTAGTTGGGCATTATTAAAAAGAGAAACATGCATTTTATGGTTTGTGGTCAGCTCCTGCTGGACTAGGGGACAAAAGCACATGTTTGTTTGTTTGTTTTTAACAGAACATACTGGCTAGAAAGGTAATTCCTCAAGAAGTGGAGAGAATAGAATACAAAAAAAGTGTTTGGATGACAAAATGAGTGACAGGAGAAGAATTGTGGAATATTTTATCCCTGCACACTCAGAGTGCACATCAGCCAACCTCCTAAACGCATGCATGCGCTCCATGTGCTCAGAAGCAACAACAACCTTTTTCACTGCTGCATCACAGCATCACACACACACACACACACACACACACACTCTCTCACACGCATAACACAACATTAGATTACACACAGTAACAGTGCATCCAATTGGTGGAGGAAAAAGTTCCTACCAGTGAGCAGTGAATGTGTGAGCGTTGTAGAGGCTTGCCAGTCCTGCACATGTGAGGAAGACGCTAACAGACTGCGAGCAAAACAAGGAAGAGAAGAAGGGGGAGGGACGGAGACAGAAAAGAAGGTAGAGTGCAAGTGTACAAAACATTCACTTTGCAGGGTGGGAGAGAGCACACGAGTGGTGGAGAAAGAGAGAGAGAAGTTGTTGTTGAGTTTAGAGAACACAGCTGCAGGGCACACTGACACAAAAACAGCACAGTTATATCATACTATTACACAAGTATCAACTCATAATAAGATGTGATTACGCTGGATAAAGCGATATTATTATCAATACATTAACATATCAATTAGGCAAGTGTCTTCTTTTGTGTTCTTCCCTTGCTCCACATTAAGGATATGATTTCATTATTGCTATCTTTCATGCCCCCCGGCCAGAAGCTAATGAGGGAGGAGACGACACTGCAGGTGGAAGAAGATCACTTTCTCAGGGAAGGCAGCAAAACAAAAACACATCGACGCGCTGCCATGCCAACCGTAAGCGTGTGCTTGCTGACACAGGATTGCGCAACACTCCGGCTTTTTTACTTTTACTTCTGCGAAGGGGTGTATTGATATCAGATATCGGTTTATGTAAAAAGCTCGACAGCCAGTTAAGATCTAAATGTCCTTCAAGCAGACACGATTGATATTTTCTTCTATTTTACCAAAGTCATTTGCAAAGGGTAAACATGGTGGGCTATAGGCTACTATAGGAGCTAGCAGCTACACAACAGCTAAGCACACAATAGCACACCAGCTTGACCAGAGATGGCCAAATACTTTGACTCGGGTGGGCCACATTGAGAGAAAAAAAATGTGTCTGGGAGGCCAAGGTGTGTGTGTAAATGATATGTACACATTTAGCTGTAAAAATCTGGTGTACAAAATGTGTGTTTGGGTCCCTTTTATTCAGGAACACTAATACCAAAAGTCACAATGTCGGAAAGAATTGTAAAAACAGACACCTAAAAAAAACGGATTGAAATTTACAGTTTTTTTACTGAATGGGACGCCCAAAATGTACAAGAAAATAAAGAAAGTATTAACTATGAACAATAAAACACTGAATATTAAAAACATATGGACATCGCTCCTCTTTCACTTCTCTGACCCGCTACTCGGTCTTTCACAATCAAGCAAAACACAAGAAAAATGTAAAGAACGGCAAAATATGAATGCAAAGTGTAATGAACACCTACAATATGATATATTATCACGTAAAAATTTGCTTCCGCATCTGTTCCTGACACATGCGTTTCGGGCTGGCTGCTCTGAAAACAAACCCTGCCACTTTGGTTTGTTCCTCGTCTGAGCTGCTGTTATGTAGATTACCGTAACAACTCCTGTAACACCCAAAAGCGCAGATTTTGATCATTGAAATACTTTCTATAGTTCAAGACTTGTGGTCATTTTAAACAGCACGGGCCGCATGTGACCCAAGGGCCGTATTTTGTCCAGATCTGAGCTACACTAACATAATACATGTCTTTCTTGAACAATATTGCAATCTTAAAAAGCTCATTTGTCATTATAAACAAGTTTCAAATAAAAACATGTGCATATTACTTACACATACAGTCTCCAAGGCAAAAGCATACGGTACTAGGAATAGAGATGTCCAATAATGGCTTTTTGCCGATATCCGATATTCTGATATTGTCCAACTCTTAATTATCGATTCCGATAACAACCGATACCGATATGTACTGTTGTGGAATTAACACATTATTATGCCTAATTTTGTTGTGATGCCCCGCTGGGTGCATTAAACTATGTAACAAGGTTTTCCAAAATAAATCAACTAAAGTTATGGGAAAAAATGCCGACATGGCACTGCCATATTTATTATTGAAGTCAAAGTGCCTTATTTTTTATTAACATGCCTCAAAACAGCAGCTCGGAATTTGGGACATGCTCTCCCTGAGAGAGCATGAGGAGGTTGAGGTGGGCGGGGTTGGGGGGGTTAGGGTTGAGGTGGGGGTAGCTGGGGAGGTGTATATTGTAGCCTCCCAGAAGAGTTAGTGCTGCAAGTGGTTCTGGGTATTTGTTCTGTTGTGTTTATGTTGTGTTACGGTGCAGATGTTCTCCCGAAATGCGTTTGTCATTCTTGTTTGGTGTGGGTTCACAGTGTGGCGTATATTTGTAATAGTGTTAGAGCTGTTTATACGGCCACCCTCAGTGTGACCTGTATAGCTGTTGACCAAGTATGCCTTGCTTTCACTTATGTGTGTGAAAAGCCGTAGATATTAAGTGACTGGGCCGGCACGTGGTAGAGGAGTTTGCGTGTTCCAATGATCCTAGGAGCTATGTTGTCTGGGGGCTTTAAGCCCCCTGGTAGGGTCTCCCAAGGCAAACAAGTCCTAGGTGAGGGATCAGACAAAGAGCAGCTCGAAGATTTCTATGAAGAAAACCAATCAAGGACCCAGACTTCTCTCGCCCGGACACGGGTCACCGGGTACCCCCTGTGGAGCCAGGCCCGGAGGTGGGGCACGATGGCGAGCGCCTGTTCCCGTTGGGCAGGCCGTGCACAGCCCGAAGAGGCAACGTGGTCCCCCCTCCAATGGGCTCACCACCCATAGTAGGGGCCATAGAGGTCGGGTGCGATGTGAGCTAGGCGGCAGCCAAAGGCAGGGCACTTGGCGGTCCGATCCTCGGCTACAGAAGCTAGGTCTTGGGACGAGGAACGTCATCTCACTGGGGGGAAAGGAGCTTGAGCTAGTGCGCGAAGTAGAGAAATCCGGCTGGATGTAGTCGGACTTGCTTCGACGCACAGCAAGGGCTCTGGAACCATTTGTCTCAAAAGGGTCTGGACTCTCTTTCACTCTGGCGTGGCCGGCAGTGAGAGGCGACGGGCTGGGGTGGCATTTCTCAATGCCCCCCGGCTCAAAGCCTGCACGTTGGAGTTCAACCCAGTGGACGAAGGGGTAGCCTACCTCCGCCTTCGGGTGGAGGGACGGGTCCTACACTCGAGGGAGTACTGGAGAGTGCTCCCCCGGGTTATTCCCTTGTTCTGCTGGGGGACTTCAACGCTCATGTTGGCAACGACAGTGACACCTGGAGAGGCGTGATTGGGAAGAATGGCCGCCCGGATCTGAACCCGATTGGTGTTTTGTTATTGGACTTTTGTGCTCGTCACAGTTTGTCCATAACAAACACCATGTTCAAACATAAGGGTGTCCATATGTGCACTTGGCACCAGGACACCATAGGCCGCAGTTCCATGATCGACTTTATAGTTGTGTCATCGGATTTGCGGCCTCATGTTTTGGACACTCGGGTGAAGGGACGGGCGGAGCTTTCTACCGATCACCACCTGGTGGTGAGTTGGCTGCGATGGTGGGTGAGGATGCCGGACAGACCTGGCAGGCCCAAACGCATTGTGAGGGTTTGCTTGGAACGTCTGGAAGAGTCTTCTGTCAGAGAAAGTTTCAATTCCCACCTCCGGAAGAACTTTGAACATGTCACGAGGGAGGTGCTGGACATTGAGTCCGAGTGGATCATGTTCCACACCTCTAATGTCGAGGCAGCTGATTGGAGCTGTGGCTGCAAGGTAGTTGGTGCCTGTCGGGGCGGCAATCCTAAAACCCGTTGGTGGACACCAGCGGTGAGGGATGCCGTCAAGCTGAAGAAGGAGTCATATCGGGTTCTTTTGGCTCATAGGACTCCGAAGGGAATGGACAGGTACCGACCGGCCAAGCGGTGTGCGGCTTCAGCGGTCGCGGAGGCAAAAACTCGGACTTGGGAGGAGTTCGGGGAAGCCATGGAAAACGACTTCCCGATGGCTTTGAAGCGATTCTGGACCACCACCCGCCGCCTCAGGAAGGGGAAGCAGTACACTGTCAACACCTTGTATGGTGCGGATGGTGTTCTGCTGACTTCAACTGCGGATGTTGTGGATAGGTGGAAGGAATACTTCGAAGACCTCCTCAATCCCACCTACAAGTTTTCCCATGAGGAAGCAGTGCCTGGGGAATCTGTGGTGGGCTCTCCTATTTCTGGGACTGAGGTTGCTGAGGTAGTTAAAAAGCTCCCCGGTGGCAAGGCCCCAGGGGTGGATGAGACCCGCCCGGAGTTCCTTAAGGCTCTGGATGCTGTGGGGCTATATTGGTTGACAAGACTCTGCAGCATCGCGTGGACATCGGGGGCTGTACCTCTGGATTGGCAGACCAGCGTGGTGGTTCCTCTCTTTAAGAAGGGGGACCGGAGGGTGTGTTCCAACTATCGTGGGATCACACTCCTCACCCTTCCCGGTAATGTTTATTCAGGTGTACTGGAGAGGAGGCTATGCCGGATAGTCGAACCTCGGATTGAGGAGGAACAGTGTGGTTTTCGTCCTGGTCGTGGAACTGTGGACCAACTCTATATTCTCGGCAGGGTTCTTGAAGGTGCATGGGAGTTTGCCCACCAGTCTACATGTGCTTTGTGGACTTGGAGAAGGCATTCGATCGTGTTCCTCGGGAAGTCCTGTGGGGAGTGCTCAGAGAGTATGGGGTATCGGACTGTCTGATTGTGGCGACCAGTGTCAGGGCTTGGTCCGCATTGCCGGCAGTAAGTCGGACATGTTTCCAGTGAGGGTTGGACTCCGCCAAGGCTGCCCTTTGTCACCGATTCTGTTCATAACTTCAGTAATGCGGACGTTGTACCGATCCGTTATGGTGAAGAGGGAGCTGAGCCGGAAAGCAAAGCTCTCAATTTACCGGTCGATCTACGTTACCATCCTCACCTACGATCATGAGCTTTTGGGTCATGATCAAAAGGATAAAATCACGGGTACAAGCGGCCGAAATGAGTTTCCTCCGCCGTGTGGTGGGGCTCTCCCTTAGAGATAGGGTGAGAAGCTCTGCCATCTGGGAGGAACTCAAAGTAAAGCCGCTGCTCCTCCACATCGAGAGGAGCCAAATGAGGTGGTTCGGGCATCTGGTCAGGATGCCACCCAAACGCCTTCTTAGGGAGGTGTTTAGGGCACGTCCAACTGGTAAGAGGCCACGGGGAAGACCCAGGACACGTTGGGAAGACTATGCCTCCCGGCTGGCCTGGGGACGCCTCGGGATCCCCCGGGAAGAGTTAGACGAAGTGGCTGGGGAGAAGGAAGTCTGGGCTTCCCTACTCAGGCTGCTGCCCCCACGACCCGACCTCGGATAAGCGGAAGAAGATGAATGAATGGATGGATGGATGGATGGATGGTATTTCTGTCTATTGGTTTGTTAGATTGATATAAAAAAAAAAATAATGAATTAAAAAAAAACATCGATTTAAAAAAAAAAAAGAATTGATTCTGAATCGCACATCAGAATCGCGATTCGTATTCGAATCGATTTTTTTCCACACCCCTAGATGGATGGATAGTTAGTATTAACTCAGTTTTGATCAATGCATGTAATAAGAGTGAACAAAAACGTGTTTGAATATTGTTGATATTTTTAAACGGTTCACAGGTGAACTGCCATAAATACTGTACATTATTGTATTGTACATTACAACATTTATAGTTAATACATGTGATCATCGATATTGACAGATATCACTCAGGGATGATTGGTATCAGAATCGGCATCAAAAAACGGATCATAAAATCTTTTACAACATTTCTTATTTAAAATATGTATTTGTTTTCATTCAATGTTGTTTTCATCTGAAGGTACAGTACTACTGCAAGTACAGGGAGAGTAAAATAAATTCTGATACTTTTTACTAGGCGTTTTTCAAGATCATTGAGTGATTTTGTTGATGATTGTAATCACAAAACACAGACATGAATAATATAACAATGCTATACTTGAATAATGTATTTTTAAAATATTTATGGTGGTATAAAAAAATACAAGTTATAATAGAGTATTTATGGCAGTATAACGATACAAGTTATATTATTTATAGTATGACAACAACACACATTATTTTAAAGTAATTATGATAGTATAACAACAATACAAGTTATATTATGTGTTTATAGTAGGACAACAGAACTTTTTTAAAAGTATTTGAGGTAGTATAACCACAATGCCTGCCTCGAATTCTAACCAGCATTGAAAGTAAACAGGTTTTTAAAAGGAAAATAATATTTTATCTGAGCTTTTAAATTAGTTTGCTTGTTGATGATTTTGTTTGGTTTTGTATTGTGAAGTTATATTTATATGGTAATTATTATTCTGTGACTGTAAATTGTTTGCTTGTTTTCTTATTGATACTTTTATTTTTTTTCTGTATTGTGTAGTAATAATTATATGCTTTTACTTGTGTTGAGTTTGTGGACTCTAGGAAGACTAGTGGGTTGTTGTGGCAACCAGCTAATGGGGATCCTTAATAAAAAAAAAAAAAAAAATTTAAATCAAAGACAAGGTTTTTTTAAAGTATTTATTGTAGTATGACAACAATACAAGTAATTTCAAAGTATTTATAATAGCCTAACATACCACCATTTTACTATATATACATTGAAATAGCTTGCGATGTTTGCTTTTGAGGTACATGTTGATATTTTCTAAGTGCAGCAGTGAGAGTAATACTACAGTATTACTTTTGCTGTGTTTGTGGTACACCACATCCTTTTGTCGTTTGCAAAATATATATGTTTTCGTCACTGTACTAACCTCAATAAACCTTCTCAAGGTCTGTTGTTGTTGTGTAAAGTGTGTCTTATAAATACATGATAGATGAAAAGTGAAAAGTAAAGTGATTGTGCACACAGTTTGTAGTCATTTAGTGTACTCTTATTACTAATAATACTTAATTTACACGATCAAACGTGAAAGGATGCACAACAGTAGTTTTATCCGAACAACAGCACACTGGTTGAGGGTTTAGGCGACCACACTCCCTGGAGGGGTGTGCTCGGCACATGTAGATGCAAGTGTGCCCACACAACACAAGGGGATGCTAATTCCATTAATCGAGAGACAAGCTGCAGGAAATGGATGGATGGATAGTTACACATATACAAATATATTGTATATACATACATATAATGTTATGATCCGAGGTCCGGATCATACCCATATTCTATCTTTTGTTCCATTTTGGTATCACTCTGTTGTTTGACGTCCTTACTTCCTGTTTGCTTTGTCACCATGGTTGTTTATTAGTTCCACTGCTCCGAGCCAGGCCCGGAGTTGGAGCACGATGGCGAGCGCCTGGTGGCCGGGCCTGAAGAGGCAACGTGGGTCATCCCTCCAATGGGCTCACCACTCATAGGAGTGGCCATAGAGGTCGGGTGCATTGTGCGCTGGGCGTCAGCCGAAGGCAGGGCACTTGGGGGTCCGATCCTCGGCTACAGAAGCTAGCTCTTGGGACGTGGAACGTCACCTCACTGTGGGGAAAGAGCCTGAGCTAGTCTGCGAGGTAGAGAAGTTCCGGCTGGATATAGTCGGACTCACCTCGACGCACAGCAAGGGCTCTGGAACCAGTTCTCTCGAGAGGGACTGGACCCTCTTCCACTCTGGCGTTGCCGGCAGTGAGAGGCGACGGGCTGGGGTGGCAATTCTCGTTGCCCCCCGGCTCAAAGCCTGCACGTTTGAGTTCAACCCAGTGGACGAGAGGGTAACTTCCCTTCGCCTTCGGGTGGGGGGACGGGTCCTGACTGTTGTTTGTGCTTACGCACCAAACAGCAGTTCAGAATACCCACCCTTTTTGGGTACACTCGAGGCAGTACTGGAAAGTGCTCCCCCGGGTGATTCCCTTGTCCTACTCGGGGACTTCAACGCTCATGTTGGCAATGACAGTGAAACCTGGAGAGGCATGATTGGGAAGAATGGTCGCCCGGATCTAAACCCGAGTGGTGTTTTGTTATTGGACTTTTGTGCCCGTCACGGATTGTCCATAACAAACACCATGTTCAAACATAAGGGTGTCCATATGTGCACTTGGCACCAGGACACCCTAGGCCGCAGTTCCATGATCGACTTTGTAGTTGTGTCATCGGATTTGCGGCCTTATGTTTTGGACACTCGGGTGAAGAGAGGGGCGGAGCTTTCTACCGATCACCACCTGGTGGTAAGTTGGCTGCGATGGTGGGAAAGGATGCCGGACAGACCTGGCAGGCCCAAACGCATTGTGAGGGTCTGCTGGGAACGTCTGGCAGAGTCTCCTGTCAGAGAGAGTTTCAATTCACACCTCCGGGAGAACTTTGAACGTGTCACGAGGGAGGTGCGGGACATTGAGTCCGAGTGGACCATGATCCGAACCTCTATTGTCGAGGCAGCTGATTGAAGCTATGGCCGCAAGGTTGTTGGTGCCTGTCGTGGCGGTAATCCCAGAACCCGTTGGTGGACACCAGCAGTGAGGGATGCCGTCAAGCTGAAGAAAGAGTCATATCGGGTTCTTTTGGCTCATAGGACTCCGGAGGCAGTGGACGGGTACCGACGGGCCAAGCGGTGTGCAGCTTTAGCGGTCGTGGAGGCAAAAACTCGGACATGGGAAGAGTTCGGGGAAGCCATGGAAAACGACTTCCGGACGGCTTCGAAGCGATTCTGGACCACCATACGCCGCCTCATGAAGGGGAAGCAGTGCACTATCAACACCGTGTATGGTGCGGATGGTGTTCTGCTGACTTCGACTGCGGATGTTGTGGATCGGTGGAGGGAATACTTCGAAGACCTCCTCAATCCCACCAACACGTCTTCCTTTGAGGAAGCGGTGCCTGGGGTATCTGTGGTGGACTCTCCTATTTCTGGGGCTGAGGTCGCTGAGGTAGTTAAAAAGCTCCTCGGCGGAAAGCCGGGGGTGGATGAGACCCGCCCGGAGTTCCTTAAGGCTCTGGATGCTGTGGGGCTGTCTTGGTTGACAAGACTCTGCAGCATCGTGTGGACATCGGGGGCGGTACCTCTGGATTGGCAGACAGGGGTGGTGGTCCCTCTCTTTAAGAAGGGGGACCGGAGGGTGTGTTCCAACTATCGTGGGATCACACTCCTCAGCCTTCCCGGTAAGGTTTATTTAGGTGTACTGGAGAGGAGGCTTCCGCCGGATAGTCGAACTTCGGATTCAGGAGGAACAGTGTGGTTTTCGTCCTGGTCGTGGAACTGTGGACCAGCTCTATACTCTCGGCAGGGTTTTTGAGGGTGCATGGGAGTTTGCCCAACTAGTCTACATGTGCTTTGTGGACTTGGAGAAGGCATTCGACCGTGTCCCTCGGGAAGTCCTGTGGGGAGTGCTCAGAGAGTATGGGGTACCGGATTGTCTTATTGTGGCAGTCCGCTCCCTGTATGATCAGTGTCAGAGCTTAGTCCGCATTGCTGGCAGTAAGTCGGACACGTTTCCAGTGAGGGTTGGACTCCGCCAAGGCTGTCCTTTGTCACCGACTCTGTTCATAATTTTAGGGATGGAATTTCTAGGCGCAGCCAAGGCATTGAGGGGATCCGGTTTGGTGGCCACGGGATTAGGCCTCTGCTTTTTGCAGATGATGTAGTCCTGATGGCTTCATCTGGCCGGGATCTTCAGCTCTCACTGGATCAGTTCGCAGCCGTGTGTGAAGCGACCGGAATGAGAATCAGCACCTCCAAGTCCGAGTCCAGGGTTCTCGCCCGGAAAAGGGTGGAGTGCCATCTCCGGGTTGGGGAGGAGACCCTGCCCCAAGTGGAGGAGTTCAAGTACCTAGGAGTCTTGTTCACGAGTGGGGAGAGTGTGGATCGTGAGATCGACAGGCGGATCGGTGCGGCGTCTTCAGTAATGCGGACGTTGTATCGATCCGTTGTGGTGAAGAAGGAGCTGAGCCGGAAGGCAAAGCTCTCAATTTACCGGTCGATCTACGTTCCCATCCTCACCTATGGTCATGAGCTTTGGGTCATGACCGAAAGGATAAGATCACGGGTACAAGCGGCCGAAATTAGTTTCCTCCGCCGGGTGGCGGGGCTCTCCCTTAGAGATAGGGTGAGAAGCTCTGCCATCCGGGAGGAGCTCAACGTAAAGCCGCTGCTCCTCCACATCGAGTGGAGCCAGATGAGGTGGTTCGGGCATCTGGTCAGGATGCCACCCGAACGCCTCCCTAGGGATGTGTTTAGGGCACGTCCAGCTGGTAGGAGGCCACGGGGGAGACCCAGGACACGTTGGGAAGACTATGCCTCCCGGCTGGCCTGGGAACGCCTCGGGATCCCCCGTGAAGAGCTAGACGAAGTGGCTGGAGATAGGGAAGTCTGGGCTTCCCTGCTTAGGCTGCTGCCCCCGCGACCCGACCTCGGATAAGCGGAAGATGATGGATGGATGGATATATATATATATATATATATATACATATACAGGAACAGACCCAACAAAGCAACCAATCTGCGCGCTCTCGCTGTTCCCCGCTGTTCGCCTCTGTTCACCGATATGCTATCTTTCTATCTGTGTGCTTGTTATTGTTTTGCAGCTTTCTTTATTCCTTCTCCAACACATCTAGTTGTTTTACTGAACTTAAAAAGAACCCAGTCTCTGTTTCACCACTTCACTTTCAGCTGGCTACCTGTTAAGCTAGCGAAGCTGAGCTAGTCCCGGTCCTAAACTGCTGCGCTCCGAAGACAGCAAGAACTCGACTCGGTGAAAAAAACTAAATGTTCTTCGTGCCGCATTCTCATGGATATATTGACCATACTAGAGGACCGTGTCCACCAATTAGAGCAGAGTAATTTCGTAACTTTAGACGCCACAGGCACGTTTGCTAGTGTTAGCTGTAGCGAGCTGACTAGCCCAGTTGGTAGCAGCACTTGGAGGTCTACAAGCTACGGTGAACGGGTTGAAACCCATGATATCTTTAGCCCTTTAGCTAGTCCAAAATCCCAGTCTACTGGAAACCACACCTTAGTTATAGGGAACTCCATTAATCGAAACATACAGTTTAGTAAACCAGCCATAATTAAGTGTATTTTCGGGGCAAGAACTCCTGACATTGAAGCTAGTCTTAGGGAACGGACTCACAACAGGCCGACTAAACACATATGACAGGCTAATCGCACCGTGACATAGTTGTACACGTTGGCTCCAATGACACTAGGATGACAGTCAGAGATTACAAAGAGGAACGTAGCTCGGACTTGGTATCGAGTACTGGTCTCTGGCCCCCTGCGTGCGAGAGTTAATGATGAGAGAGCGGTGTAGCAGATTAGTCTCGCTTAACAAGTGGCTGGCTAGTTTTCGTAGAGAACATTTATTGATAAGCCCTCTTTGTGGGGCAAACCGGGCTTGCTGAGGAGTGACGGACTTCACCCTTACAAGGAATGCGTCATCACTCTTTCTAGCAATATATACTACTATTTGAGTCAAGCTTGACTAACAACACTACGTCAAGCTCAGACATTGGTAACTACGGTGCCTGTTAGCCTGGATGAGGAGTCGGTTTAGCTAGAACTAACCAACGCCAGGCTGGAAAATTCTTGCACACATAGCATTTCTCATAGAATAATACACAACTCAAATAATGTTTTTTCTGTAGTGACTGTGCCAGAGCTGGACATGCATTCTACTGAGGTGGCAAAATATGAAGCGTTAAATCTATTGCAGCACCAAGCAAATAATCTCAAAATCCTCACCATATCAATTTCTAGACGTGATCAAAATTATTTAAGATGCAAATAGACTCAACGTTATTAATATTAGTGTTATGGATACAATTAACAAACATGCCTCAAAACAGCTCACTACCTATAATTTGGGCTTTTTAAACATCAGATCATTGTCTCCCAAAACATTACTAGTTAATTAGGTCATTAGAGACAACAATCTTAACGTCATTGGTCTCACCACCTGCTGCCATCTTGTGCTTAGTAAGCTCAGTTTCCCTTGTTGGTGCAGCAGACCTGTCTCTTACATTTGGTCTTCCTCAGAGTTCCTGTGTTTCCTGTGGGCCGAGCTGCAAGACGTGCAAAGCTGTATTAATTTCGCCAGCACTATTTTAGCAGCACTTGGCCAGCTGGATGGCACTCGGCTACTCCACTCCTTGACTGTGTTTGGATGAAGACTCCTAGAGTCCTTGTATTTTCGCCTCATACCTGCTTGACTATTCCCTGTGCCATTCAGCGTGGTATGTACCTCGTAGTTTGCACGTCTTGCAACTTCGACCCTAGTTTTAGTTAGTTTGTAGTTTAGCTTTAGTAATTTTTATCACGGTGCTTTTTTGTGTTCTCCTTTTTCACACTGTCACTTTTTGTTACATTCAAGTTTTGGATTATTGTTGTATTTACTTTCCTTTTTGTGAAGTAAAGAACAATTTACTCTCAACTCCATCTGCATCCTTGGGTTCTTCTGTTCCACTGCTAATTGAACTGTGACAATTTGTCTTAGTGAAACTTTGCTAAAACTAAATTAATCTTTTATGCTTGATGAGGCATCTCCTCCCAACTATACGAGTGCACATATTGAACTGTGACAATTGGTCTTAGTGAAACTTTGCTAAAACTAAATTAATCTTTTATGCTTAATGAGGCATCTCCTTCCAACTATACGAGTGCACATATTGCCCGTCCCCTTAAAAGGGGTGGAGGGGCCACACAGATATCCAATGCAGACCTTAGCCTTAACCCTAACCTAAGTAATAAATATAAATAATTGGAGGTGCTTACTATGAGGTCTGTCACACAGCTATCACTCCATCTGGTTATCTATCGCCCCCTAGTAGAATGTTCAAACTTTATTAGTCAATTTTCAGAGTTTGATGCTGATCGATTGACGCATGTAGATGATATACTTATAATGGAGGATTTAAATATCCATATCAATACCTCGTCAGACCCTGTGTGCATGGTGCTCCAGACTATAAGTTAAAGTTTAGTTAAAGTACCAATGATTGTCACACACACACTAGGTGTGGTGAAATGTATCCTCTGCATTAGAGCCATCCCCTTGATCACCCCCTGGGAAGTTAGGGGAGCAATGGGCAGCAACGGTGCCGCGCCCGGGAACCATTTATGGTGATTTAACCCCCAATTCCAACCCTTGATGCTGAGTGCCAAGCAGGGAGGCAATGGGTCCCATTTTTTTTATAGTCTTTGGTATGATTCCGCCGGGGTTTTAACTCCCAACTTACCGATCTCAAGGCGGATATTCTAACCACTAGGCCACTGAGTAGGTAATTGACAGCTGTGGTCTTACACAATTAATAAATGAACCCACGCATCGCAACGGTAATACAATAGATCTAGTACTTGTCAGGGGTGTCACCACCTTCAAAATGATGGTACTTCCGTGAACTAAAGTAATGTCCGATCACTACCTTAGAAAATTTGAGGTTCTGACTCATTGTCAACAAGCTACAAATAACCAATGCTTTAGCAGCTGCCACATTATTGCTGCCACAACTACAACTCTTGCAGGCCTACTGCCCCTGGTAATGGCACCATTCCCAAATTATATGGGCTCTATTGGTAACCTTACTAACAACTTTTACCCTGTGAAATGCCATTGATATTATAGCACCGCTTAAGCTAAAAAAGGCCCCTAAAAGGTGTACCCCCTGGTTTACAGAAGAAACCAGATCTCTTAAACTATCATGCAGAAAGTTGGAACGCAAATGGCGTGTGACTCAACTCAAGGTTTTCCATCAAGCATGGAGTGATAGTTGAATAACTCCTAAACACGCGCTTACTTTAGCTAAAGCTAATTACTACTCCAGTCTCATTGGCCTCAATAAAAACAATCCTGAATATTTGTTTAATACAGTAGCATCGCTAACCCAACAAGGGACTTCTTCTCTCAATAGCTCCACCCACTTGTCTGATGACCTTATGAAATTATTTAGTAAGAAAATTGGACTCATTTGAAAGGAGATTAAAGATAATGCGTCCCAGGTCCAACTTGGTTCTTATTGATTGATTGATTGAAACTTTTATCAGTAGATTGCACAGTTCAGTACATATTCCGTACAATTGAACACTAAATGGTAACACCCGAATAAGTTTTTCAACTTGTTTAAGTCAGGGTCCATGTTAATCAATTCATGGTACGAACGCAGAAACGAATGTACAGTGGGGCGAAAAAGTATTTAGTCAGCCACATATTGTGCAAGTTCTCCCACTTAAAATGATGACAGAGGTCTGTAATTTTCATCATAGGTACACTTCAACTGTGAGAGACAGAATGTGAAAAAAAAAATCCAGGAATTCACATTGTAGGAATTTCAAATAATTTATTTGTAAATTATGGTGGAAAATAAGTATTTGGTCAACCATTCAAAGCTCTCACTGATGGAAGGAGGTTTTGGCTCAAAATCTCACGATACATGGCCCCATTTATTCTTTGCTTAACACGGATCAATCATCCTGTCCCCTTAGCAGAAAAACAGCCCCAAAGCATGATGTTTCGACGCCCATGCTTCACAGTAGGTCTGGTGTTCTTTGGATGCAACTCAGTATTCTTCTTCCTCCAAACACGACGAGTTGAGTTCATACAAAAATGGATACATGGATGATACAGCAGAGGATTGGGAGAATGTCATGTGGTCAGATGAAACCAAAATAAAACTTTTTGGTGTAAACTCAGGACTTCCTGAGGGACACGATCAAATGCCTTCTCCAAATCCACAGAGCACAAAGCAGATGTTGGGCAAACTCCCATGCACCCACAAGGACCCTGCTGAGAGTTTAGAGCTAGCCCACAATTCTACAACCAGGACACAAACCACACTTCTCCTCCTGAATCCGAGATTTGACTATCTGGCATAGCCTCCTTTCCAGTACACCTGAAAAGACCATACCCAAAAGGCTGAGGAGTATGATCCCACGATAGTTGGAACACACCCTCCGGTTCCTTTTCTTAAAGAGAGGAACCACAACCCCGGTCTGCCAGTGCAGAGGTACCTCCCTCAATGTCCACGCGTTTCTGCAGACTCTTGTCAACCGATACAGCCCCACAGTCTCCAGAGCCTTAAAGAACTCCAGGCAGGCCTCATTTACCCCCCAGGGCCTTGCAAAGAGTTTAAAGACTACGGCTGAGTGATAACACTGCAATACAGTTCCACTGATTAATGTTCTTCAGTACAAAAATACCCCACAAATGTTACTCCATTTCAAAAGCTCCTTTTGTTGTTCTTTCTCACTGTTGTCAAGTTTGTCGTAATAGAAATATACAAGAAGAAAAAATAAATAAGTCACCGCGTATATTACAATGGCGGTTGTGTGTTTGAAAAATAACTTTTAGGAAGGGCCCCGACTGTGTTTAGCCAATCAGGGCAGCACAGGGCATCGACAGCACAGCCCGCCCCCGAAAAGGTTCCTGTTCGCTTGGAAAAAGTCCCACCTGGCTAGGAGGAACTCAGACAGGTTCCTAAAGAAATTAATCTACTCAGGTAGTTTTTGGTGGAACTTTAGTGGGGAAGTTCCTGAAAAAGTTCCAGCGTTGGAAAAGCCCACATTACCCGTGCCTCGTCTGCATGGAGAAAAGCTTCCTATGGTTATTGTAGTAACCGTTATGTGACTCAAAAGTGCAGATTCCAGTGATTGAAATTAATTCTATTATTTGGAAATATCCAGCGGGCCGCTTTTGATTGATTGATTGAAACATGTATTAGTAGATTGCACAATACAGTACATATTCTGTACAATTTGTTCACTTTTTTTAAGTCGGGGTCCTTGTTAATCAATTCATGGTAGATGAAATGTTTATAGCTTTATAGAATGCTCAGGTAACCCAGGAACGGCTTTTTTTATGGTGTTTTGCAAGCAAGACCTGTGTCAGTGACTTCAAACTATGCACTTAATTGACCAGTCCCGAGACTGGATCAATTGCTTCAGTTTAAATTTTCCAGAAGTGGTTCTTGCTTTCTGAAGCAGCAAATTGTTCTGTATTCAATTTTTTTTACACTGAATTTGTGCTGCAGCGATCCCGAAAGGGACAAGCGGTAGAAAATGGATGGATGGATGAATTTGTGTGGCACAGGGGCTAGTGCATGTGCCTCACAATGCGAAGGTTCTAAGTAGTCCTGAGTTCAATCCTTGGCTCGGGATATTTCTGTGTGGAGTTTGCATGTCCTCCCCGTGACTGCGTGGGTTCCCTCTGGGTACTCCGGCTTCCTCCCACTTCGAAAGACATGCACCTGGGGATAGGTTGATTGGCAACACTAAATTGGCCCTAGTGTGTGAATGTGATTGTAAATGTTGTCTGTCTATCTGTGTTGGCCCTGTGAGGAGGTGGCGACTTGTCCAGGGTGTAAGGGCCTCCCGCCCAAATGCAGCTGAGATAGGCTCCTGCACCCCTGCGACCCCAAAAGGGATAGAAAGAGCGGTAGAAATGGATGGATTGAATTTGTCAGCAATGAATTTTTAAACACAGAATTTTAAATACAAACTAATTTTGCTAACAATATTTGTTCAATGAAACTGTCAGCATAATTTATGTAAAAAAATTCAGTTCACAAAATTGAAACACAAAATATTCAGTAAACATGAATTCAGTGCGCTCCTCTCTGAGCTGCAACCTTATCGTGGTAGAGGAGTTTGCGTGTCCCAATGATCCTAGGAGCTATGTTGTCCGGGGGCATAAAGCCCCCTGGTAGGGTCTCCCAAGGCAAACAGGTTCTAGGTGAGGGATCAGACAAAGAGCAGCTCGAAGACCTTTATGAAGAAGAAAAAGCATGG
This sequence comes from Nerophis ophidion, assembly GCF_033978795.1. Lineage (NCBI taxonomy): Eukaryota > Metazoa > Chordata > Actinopteri > Syngnathiformes > Syngnathidae > Nerophis > Nerophis ophidion. The sequence goes on from NC_084614.1 coordinate 48,754,148, forward strand.
ACCCAGATTTCCCTCGCCCGGACGCGGGTCACCGGGGGCCCCCTCTGGAGCCAGGCCCGGAGGTGGGGCACGATGGCGAGCGCCTGGTGGCCGGGCCTGTTCCCATGGGGCCCGGCCGGGCACAGCCCGAAGAGGCAACGTGGGTCACCCCTCCAATGGGCTCACCACCCATAGCAGGGGCCATAGAGGTCGGGTGCAATGTGAGCTGGGCGGCAGCCGAAGGCAGGGCACTTGGCGGTCCGATCCTCGGCTACAGAAGCTAGCTCTTGGGACGTGGAACGTCACGTCACTGGGGGGAAAGAGCCTGAGCTAGTGCGGATGTTGTGGATAGGTGGAAGGAATACTTCGAAGACCTCCTCAATCCCACCAACACGTCTTCCTATGAGGAAGCAGTGCCTGGGGTATCCGTGGTGGACTCTCCTATTTCTGGGGCTGAGGTCGCTGAGGTAGTTAAAAAGCTCCTCGGTGGCAAGGCCCCAGGGGTGGACGAGATCCGCCCGGAGTTCCTTAAGGCTCTGGATGCTGTGGGGCTGTCTTGGTTGACAAGACTTTGCAGCATCGCGTGGACATCGGGGGCGGTACCTCTGGATTGGCAGACCAGGGTGGTGGTTCCTCTCTTTAAGAAGGGGGACCGGAGGGTGGGTTCTTACTATCGTGGGATCACACTCCTCAGCCTTCCCGGTAAGGTTTATTCAGGTGTACTGGAGAGGAGGCTACGCCGGATAGTCGAACCTCGGATTCAGGAGGAACAGTCTGGTTTTCGTCCTGGTCGTGGAACTGTGGACCAGCTGTATACTCTCGGCAGGGTTCTTGAGGGTGCATGGGAGTTTGCCCAACCAGTCTACATGTGCTTTGTGGACTTGGAGAAGGCATTCGACCGTGTCCCTCGGGGAGTCCTGTGGGGAGTGCTCAGAGAGTATGGGGTACCGGACTGTCTTATTGTGGCGGTCCGCTCCCTGTACGATCAGTGTCAGAGCTTGGTCCACATTGCCGGCAGTAAGTCGAACACATTTCAAGTGAGGGTTGGACTCCGCCAAGGCTGTCCTTTGTCACCGATTCTGTTCATAACTTTTATGGACAGAATTTCTAGGCGCAGTCAAGGCGTTGAGGGGATCCGGTTTGGTAACCGCAGGATTAGGTCTCTGCTTTTTGCAGATGATGTGGTCCTGATGGCTTCATCTGACCGGGATCTTCAGCTCTCGCTGGATCGGTTCGCAGCCGAGTGTGAAGCGACCGGAATGAGAATCAGCACCTCCAAGTCCGAGTCCATGGTTCTCGCCCGGAAAAGGGTAGAATGCCATCTCCGGGTTGGGGAGGAGGAGGAGACCCTGCCCCAAGTGGAGGAGTTCAAGTACCTAGGAGTCTTGTTCACGAGTGAGGGAAGAGTGGATCCTGAGATTGACAGGCGGATCGGTGCGGCGACTTCAGTAATGCGGACGTTGTACCGATCCGTTGTGGTGAAGAAGGAGCTGAGCCGGAAAGCAAAGCTCTCAATTTACCGGTCGATCTACGTTCCCATCCTCACCTATGGTCATGAGCTTTGGGTCATGACCGAAAGGATAAGATCACGGGTACAAGCGGCCGAAATTAGTTTCCTCCGCCGTGTGGCGGGGCTCTCCCTTAGAGATAGGGTGAGAAGCTCTGCCATCCGGGAGGAACTCAAAGTAAAGCCGCTGCTCCTTCACATCGAGAGGAGCCAGATGAGGTGGTTCGGGCATCTGGTCAGGATGCCACCCGAACGCCTCCCTAGGGAGGTGTTTAGGGCACGTCCAACCGGTAGGAGGCCACGGGGAAGACCCAGGACACGTTGGGAAGACTATGTCTCCCGGCTGGCCTGGGAACGCCTCGGGATCCCCCGGGAAGAGCTAGACGAAGTAGCTGGGGAGAGGGAAGTCTTGGTTTCCCTGCTTAGGCTGTTGCCCCCGCGACCTGACCTCGGATAAGCGGAAGATGATGGATGGATGGATGGATGGATGGATGGATGGATGGATGGAATTCAGTGCAAAAAAAAAGTTTCATAATAAAGACAAAAATTAACTTCCATAAACAACGCTAACAATTGTTCTGTTTTTTAAAACCCATGCACTTCAAAACAAATAAACAATATACAAAATGTTGTAGAAAACTTCTTTATTTTTCTTTTGTTTACTTGTCATTTATATTTTTACTTTGCTTAATTGCCTTTATTTGTTTTTTTAGTTCTAACATTATAATCGTGATTTATGTCAGGTTGTAAATGTTTGCTTGTTTCATTTTAAAGCTACAACATCCGGGTATTGACGGCTCATTGCGTTTTGCCGTAAATTCACTGACTCGATACAACCTGCGGGGGGCAGTATCATAACTTTACTGATTTCCGGTCTGTAACAAGAAAAATCCACTTCCGCTGTGTCGGCGTGTTGAAACATTTTAGGTGAGTAATTCTTTGCGACTGTTCAAAACTTCCAGATTAAATCTAATGACCTAGATGTATGCATTGTGACAAGTAAATGATTTAACGTTGATCTTGTTTTATAGATATTTTGTTGACGTGATGTTAGCATCTGCTAACTGAAGGTAATGCTAAGTAACAATCGAAAATAAAATAGTGAATAGATAGTAACAAATTAAACAGCTGTATTATATAAATAAAACGTAATGTTCAATAACTGTTCATAAAAAGACGTTAAAAAAGTCTAATAAGGTGTTTCCTGTTGGGAGGGAAATCTCATCACAAATTATACTTTTATGTTGCAGGTTTCAAACATGGACGTGCTTTGTAGTCCAATGGCCTTGGGTGTGGTCACAGGACTCGGCTGTGGGATCCTTCTGGGTTGGCAACTACGGTCCCGATTGGGTCAAACCTCCAAAAGCCTGAAAGCGGTTATGGGAAACGGTTGCGGTGAGGCGAGCGTGATGGGAGAAGGAGGAGAGTTCAAGATGATCCTGGTGGTCCGGAACGATCTGAAGATGGGTAAAGGCAAGGTGGCAGCTCAGTGCGCCCACGCTGCGGTGGCAGCCTACAAACAGGTCCAGCGCAGAAACCCAGACCTGCTCAAACAGTGGGAGTACTGCGGCCAGCCCAAGGTGGTGGTCAAGTCTCCTGACGAGGACACCCTCATTCATCTTCTGGGTCACGCCAACGAAGTGGGACTCCCTGTGAGTCTGATCCAGGATGCAGGGAGGACACAAATCGCTCCCGGCTCTCGCACAGTGCTCGGTATCGGCCCAGGCCCGGCTGATCTTATTGACAAAGTCACTGGAGACTTGAAACTTTACTGAACTTCTTGCATAAAACAGTTCTGTCTTTCATACAAGACGTGTCATGTCTTGCTGTTGGAAAAAGTTTTTAATATGTTTATGACTTCAATTACATGAGTTTATCCACCTCCACAAACCACAATCAGAAACTTTGCTCAACTGTTGCATTTCTGCCAGTTAGTAAACATCTCTCTAGATAACACAGTAGTCTTATTGTGGCCTTTATTTATACTAGTACTACATTACATTGCTGGGATTACTTTGTTAGTTCAAAGTGTTTCTTCAGTCCAACAATTGAATGAACTTTTTTAAACATTTTTAATTCTATGAAGCGGTCAAAGGTTGGACTTTTATAGTATAGGGTTGGATGTGGCATACAGACAAATCAGGGTTGTCAAAGAGTTATTTTGTATTTAAAATGTATTTAAGTTTCATACAATCAACATATGCAGTTTATCCTTCATTTTATAGTATGAAATAGTTTTGAGGAAACGTTACTTGCTGCAATGGCCGTGTCTACAGTTCTTTTAATGTACTTTATGAACTTTGAGCATAAGTTATGTAGTTAAAACAAAAAATTATATATTCTCTACCAAGCTGAAATTATACTTAACTGAAGAATATGTAAAACGGTCTTGTAGAGTTTATTAAAAAGCAGATGTGAATGTTCACATTTTCAGAGAAGACAAAAATATCCAAGATGAAATATATTTTTTTCTTATTGTAAGCAGTGTAGCATGTGACATGAAACTGCCTTACAGACAGCTCAGGATTTTTGCTCGCTGCCCAACGCGCTCGCCTCTTACTTAGCGAACTCATTTTGGAGCAGACATCTTACAGCAGCACTACTTGAAAACAGTTGGCTAAAACCAATACAATTGAAGATTAGCATCTTAGTTTTATGTTAAAGATTACTAGTTGTCACATCTAATGTCATATCAATTTTATTTCACCATATGTTGGCCATTAAAAGAAACAAGCTGAAGGTTGAAAATGTGTTTTGACAATACAGTTGCCCACAACTATGTAATTTGAACATCCAGACTTAACGAAAATGTGTACTATGTTTAAGTTATTTGAACTTCGCAAATTGAATTTTAAATAAAGGATTACTAAATTTAGACGTTTGTAGTTAGGCACCAAATTTATTTTAAATGCCCAAATTTGATGTTAGATATGTATCTTTACCTGGTAATGCCCAAGAAGTTGTGTTATTGAAGGGGAAACATGTTTTTTACATAATTAAAAGATCATTTGAAGGTAGAAATTATTTTGGATGCAGAAATTTTACCACAACCTCCTTCCAGGAAGCTTTTTAACCAAAAATACTATTCAACCTATGATTGATGAATCATTGTAAACATTTGTATTGTGTAGATTTTGGAACAAGAAAGCTTTATGCATTTTGTGGTTTGTTTTATTGGCTTGTGGTACATTGTAGAAATGGAAAAGCTTTTGAAAAAGTAAAATTGGAAAGAAGAGCAAAACCGCACAACATTAAGAGAACAAGTGGAATTATTGATACATAAAAAAACTACCAAAATGCTATATTTTAATGCATATCAACTTTTGTTTGCACTTTTTTTATATTTTGTGTATTTGATAAGCATTGTTAGATGTCATACTGATACAGGTGAGTGGTTCTAAAGGTGAGATAGTTAATTATGGTAGAAATACTGGCATACGTTGTACAGTTTTTTTAATAAGTGTCATTCTACTCATGCTGGACATAAACCAACATTCATTCGAAGATGTGATCAATACACTGGTCAATACAAATTGACAATTGATTTACTAAAAGACTTTTGACAAACCAGAAGCTTTTATTTTTAGTGGAAAACAAAAGGTTTTTTTCATTCATTCTCATCCTGGTTATGCACAATTTCTTTCTAGGATGGTTCAAGATTATACAATGAAAAAGGAGCAATTGATTGGTTTGTTTGCTAGATGTACTTGAAATGACCACCAGATCATGTGACGTGTGTCAACTACCATATTTGTCAAGCACAATTACAGCTAAGAGTCGGAATGTTGCATTTTATAAGCGCCTTGATATCGCCATGACGACCGTGTGGATGTACAAAGTCCTGCATAGACTGGAAGGAGTCCACCTTGAAACAAATCAGGGGGACGTGAGTGGGACAAATGTAGTGTTTTTGGGCTGTGGTGGTCACATGATCAAATAGAATATACAATATTAAATGTGTTTTAGTCAGAGGATGCTGCTCACACAAGAAAAGGAAACTTCTACAAGACTTTCTTCTCTCTACTGAGTGCAAATCAGGTGCTTCGACACAATAGACCCTTTTTCTTTTACCCAGAAGAGAACTAGCTCTTCTTCCTGCCGCCCACCCTATTTTACATAAACCTTTCACCTTTCTAATGACATAGGAGAAATTAATCCAAACGGAATGTGAGAATATTCATCTTTGTGATTAAATCTTTGACAAATAAAACAAGTCCTTCATGAAAGTTTTAAGGGAGAAAAATAGAAAAGGAGGAAGGTTTTCATATGATCCCTAGTTTGTGCTCATGTAGGGGCAGAGACAGACAAGGGTCTGGTGAAGGACTGTGGATGGATGCTAGCTCCAGCCTGCCTGTGGAGGAAAGCTAGAGATTCTTTACATGCCGTAACCAAAGCCTGGCGCAGCGGCGGGCTGAGCGTAAGCTGCAGGCGCCTGGTATCCGTATCCATACGCTTGTTGAGGCGGTACGGGTACACTGGGGCCTGCTGTCAGCATCAGCTGGGGCGTGCCTGCAAAGTAACATAAAAACATAATTACACTTGTGACGTGTCAACAAACAAATAGACATTTACTTCTGTCCAAAGTGCGGCAGCTACCTTATTGGCGCATTTTTCAGATACAATAAAAGTTTCAACAGGTATCCGCAAATCCAATTCAATGCCATTTTTAATGCCACTAAAAACTATTTTAATGCCCATGGTCTATCGCATACAACCTATTATATATTGTCAGAAGCTTACAATTGTCTGTATACACACAAACTTTTGACAATTAATCTTGAATAGTTGAAAAGTTTTCATTAACTGTTACTATCTAGTGCAGTGGTTCTCAAATGGGGGTACGCGTACCCCTGGGGGTACGTGAAGGTATGCCAAGGGGTACGTGAGATTTTTTTTTAAATATTCTAAAAGTAGCAGGAATTTAAAAAATCCTTTATAAATATATTTATTGAATAATGCTTCAACAAAATATGAATGTAAGTTCATAAACTGTGAAAAAGAATGCAACAATGCAATATTCAGTGTTGACAGCTAGATTTTTTGTGGACATGTTCCATAAATATTGATGTTAAAGACGTCTTTTTTTTGTGAAGAAATGTTTAGAGTTAAGTTCATGAATCCAGATGGATCTCTATTACAATCCCCAAAGAGGGCACTTTAAGTTGATGATTACTTCTATGTGTAGAAATCTTTATTTATAATTGAATCACTTGTTTATTTTTCAACAAGTTTTTAGTTATTTTTATATCTTTTTTTCCCAATAGTTCAAGAAAGACCACTACAAATGAGCAATATTTTGCACTGTTATACAATTTAATAAATCAGAAAATGATGACATAGTGCTGTATTTTACTTCATCTCTTTTTTCAACCAAAATTGCTTTGCTCTGATTAGGGGGTACTTGAATTAAAAAAATGTTCACAGGGGGTACATCACTGAAAAAAAGTTGAGAACCACTGATCTACTGAACTAAAATTGGCTGACAAGACCGTTTCATCTGAGAATTTTCATTTATTTTAGCAGCAGCACTTTTGGGGTGGCAACAGCCAAAGTGGCTTTGTTGGTCACGCCAAAAATATTTGGCATCGTTAACTGCTGCCTGCCTTTAATAGCCGACTATCCATCCATCCATCCATTTTCTACCGCTTATTCCGACTAGTGATGAGCTAATAACGTGTGGTTTCCCTGCATTGATACCCATTGAGCAAAGTTTAGAGGTGTGATTTCGCACCTCAAAAGGCTTGAACAAAGTTTTGAAAAGTTAGCCAGCCAGCCACTTTTATTTAAATTTGCCGTTTCCCATTTTCCCAACATTTATTCATTTTCCCGCTTTCGCCAAAGCATGGGCATGTTCACAGGATGTAGCATTCCAAGCATCCCGTGTTTTGACCTATCCCAACAGCCAAAAACAATAGCCAATTAAAAAGTTCCACATGTCAATCATCACAATGTACCTTCAATTAAAATGATTAAAGGGGAACTGCACATACGTCCTTAAAATAAACATCCAGTTCTGAATGAATTGATCAATGATATACCCAGAAGTCATTTTTTAAAATGTTATAAATTTAAAAAACATGCTGTATAAATGCATATGCTCTGAAAATATGCCTTATGATAGCCCTAAATATGAGAATACGTTTTAATTCTGGATACAATATTAAAAAAATAGTTAAAAGGTTTTATGGAATAATAAATTAACATCATACTAGGAATGCAAATGATGCATGTGTTTGGAAATTGATGACTGATATGGCCATTTTAGAAAAAGACTGATATTTGGAAAAAATGCCAATAAGCCCTTCAAATGAATTACTGTAGAAATAAGATGAGATTCAACATATTGATCAGATTGTATTTTACAGCCCCACAGTTGTTTAAAAGAGGTACACTAGATAGCAAGTTATGTATAAAGTGTCAGGCAGCAAAAACAAATACTGCAGGAATGTCAGAAAATAAAAGTTGTGGTCTGTTGTGAAAATTGCCATGGTTGTTCATCCTATGCCACGTGAGGTTTGTGTGTCACTGGAGTTGCTAATGTTGGCCAATTTAGCTCATGTGCATTGACCTGGAGACGACTGAAATAAAGGAGTTGTGTATTTAACAAGCTCACCTTCCTCATTAATATGACATAGTAACACAGATAGGGGCTGCATGCTTACAGTGACCAAAGAATGGCAAAGCCGTTTGATTGTGCCATCCAGCAGAGTGGCCGCTATGGAGGCAGCATTTTCACGCTGTCACAAGACAGTTTGGAAGCCAAACATGAAGAAAAGAAACAGCAATTTATTGATTTTAAGTTATTTTCATTTATCGTTTGACGTATTGATTATTGGCCCAGTCCTAAAATCGTATTATATTTTGTAATGCCGCTGGAAATAGTATTTAATGCTTTTTAATGCCATTTAATGCCTTAATTTTTGAAAAATCTATTTAATACTTTGTAATGCCACACAGTAACACTGACAAAAGAATTGAACATTTAAAAAAAGGGTGAAGCCAAGATTATGTTCTTAGTCACAACACAAAGCTGTAAGGCTGGCTGTGGTGGTTCCAGTATCAGATGAGTTGGCTGTGGTGGTTCCAGTATCAGATGAGTTTAAGTATGTGGACACCCCAGTCCTCAAAGCATTCACTTATAAATCCGTAGTCCTAGAGTTCCCCCTACAGGACACGACCCACTATGCAGCCTCAATAGTAACCTTACAAAGGTGCAGAGTTGCTTCTGTGTTCCACGACCACAATCAAACTACATTTGACTTCCTGTTGCTTAGGTTGGACTAACAGCTTTTCCCACCAAGGGCCTAGTGTTTAAAGGTAGTTGTGCACAAAATAGTTGAGTCAGCAGGGGTGAAATGTACACACACAATTTTCACCACAACTGTGGTATTTTTTTTTTTTGAGAAGCTTTATGCATTAAAGGTTTTGTTCCTACACACTATTCTTGCTATGCGTAAAGCTCACGGGAATCAGCGACACCTGATGGTGTCACTACCAAATAAAGTTCACACTGACATAGAAAGGAGATGCAGTGTGTTCAATATATTTTTTTTCTGTGATGTCTTGAGTTTCCATGAACCTCTTCTAAGCTGGCCAAAAATTGTGCTCCACAGCCTCAATTAAATATTTGTACTTCAACCAGAACCAAAACCAGGTAGGCGACCCACAAGCCACGTTTGGTCTATCCAGTATCATCCCGCACCATCTAACCCATTTCATCAAGCAGTTATCAGCTGCCAGTTATCAGCTGACAGCTAAGCCCCTCTCTTCACTCAATAATCCCAAAAATACAGACACAGGTGTGATGATATGACAATTACGATGGGGTTTGTTACAGACAAACTGAGGTTAGCACTGAAGTCAAGTAACGTAACTGGATAGGATCAGATTGTGAAGGTCTCTCCTTCCGACCACATAAGACATTGAAGTCTATTGGGGATGATCTCTAGCCTTGCTGATGGAAAAAGTTTGGGTACTTTTGAGTAGTCGTTTAAAGCATATGGAAGGACAGTTGGACTGGTATTGTTGAATGTGCTCAAAAAGTACTCTTTGAACAAAGTTTTGATTTAAAAAAATGACATACAATATACTTTCTGGGCAGAAGAAAAATAATTTATTCCGTATTTTTAAGAGCCATATTTGAGTGTTTAAATGCTTTTTGTTCTTTCCAGATACTCTGGCTTCTCCTAAGAGATGCACATGGGGATAGGTTGATTGGCAACACTATATTGGCCCTTGTGTGTGAATGTGAGTGTGAATGTGGTGACTTGTCCAGGGTGAAGTCCGACTTCCGCCCGAATGCAGCTGGGATAGGCTCCAGTTGCAAAAAAACAACATATTTGTGTCATATTCCTTTGAGTATGGATCGATCACTCTTTTCTAAGATAGCACAGCCTGTAGGTTCATCGTGCACAATTAAATATCGTAGTTTCTCAAACAGTAATGTGTTTATTTAAATTTTGCTTGTGGTGTGTTGATCCTTAATGTGGGAAAATGTATTAATGTTAGCATTCAAGCTAGATTGCGGGTCTGTGGGTATCAAAATATGGCTTTTAGTCAGTTTTTTAATAATCTAAATATAATAATAATGTGCAATAATGTTATGTGTATATGTATATATATGCATATGTATGGATATATGCATGTGTTTGGATGTATACATACAGATACATATCTTCTTTTTTACTATTTATATTACCAAATTGTGTGTGCACCTTAGGGCAGTGGTTCTCAAATGGGGGTACTTGAAGGTATGCCAAGGGGTACGTGAGATTTTTTTTAAATATTCTAAAAATAGCAACAATTAAAAAATCCTTTAAAAATATATTTATTGAATAATACTTCAACAAAATATGAATGTAAGTTCATAAACTGTGAAAAGAAATGCAACAATGCAATATTCAGTGTTGACAGCTAGATTTTTTGTGGACATGTTCCAAAAATATTGATGTTAAAAGATTTCTTTTTTTGTGAAGAAATGTTTAGAATTAAGTTAATGAATCCAGATGGTTTTCTATTGCAATCCCCAAAGAGGGCACTTTATGTTGATGATTACTTCTATGAGTAGAAACCTTTATTTATAATTGAATCACTTGTTTATTTTTCAACAAGTTTTTAGTTATTTTTATATCTTTTTTCCAAATAGTTCAAGAAAGACCACTACAAATGAGCAATATTTTGTACTATTATACAATTTAATAAATCAGAAACTGATGACATAGTGCTGTATTTTACTTTTTTATCCCTTTTTTTTAACCAAAAATGCTTTGCTCTGATTAGGGGGTACTTGAATTAAAAAAAATGTTCACAGGGGGTACATCACTGTAAAAAGGTTGAGAACCACTGCCTTAGGGGATCTAAGGCAATAATGACAATAAAACTGTATTCTGTTCTAAATTCTAATAAGGTAATACTAAACGTCAGAAGTTTCATCGCTGTTATCATTAATACCACTTATCATTACATCCCTACAACAAATACACCATATAGTGAAAGGGGAACCAGTGAAGCCATGTTCTTTTTTGGCTCAGTCAAAAAGGTATTTATTAGGATTGTTACCGTAGACAATAGGTTGTGTTTCTGTTGCTTGCTCCTCTTCTTTCCTTAGCGACTCAGAGGTTTCAAGCTTGTCCACCTATAAGATATAGAACACATGCTTGAAGAAACAAAAAGGCAAACGATGTTCAGCAGACCTAAAAAAATACATCTCTCGTATGTATCCACTAAAAAAGCCAGAAAGTTCTGGATGTCGTGTTGGCCAAAAAGGTGCATCATTGTAATGCTGTTCATGAAATTCTGTTCATTTTTAAGTGCAAAATTATGTAATCAAAATCTCCATTAGCCATTCAACTTATTTCAAGCTGGAGCAACAGTGTGAACAGGAGTGGCCATGCACATCTTAAGTTTGGTGGAAGGGGAAGGAGGAGACCAATCAGGCCTGCACTTCAAATAAAAAAAGAAGTCGCAATCTTTCAATATTCATGTCGTCACACATGCTCATGCGAGTAGACGTCCAAAGAAGGTTTAATAGAGACATCATGCTGTATATGCTCATGTAGGACAGCTCACAAATACTGTAGCATGTTTGCTGAATTGACTACAAATGTGATTACATTTGATTACTTCAAAGCCAAGAGGTTGATCATGCAGTTTATGTGGCACTAATGCTGCAAATATATAGTTTTAACACATGAGATATATTTAAAATAAAAAGTCCAAAGATGACGTAACCTTTCTAGCTACAGTATAGCCAGTTTGAGATAACGTATGCAACATTTTTCATCACCATTCATGTTAAGGACATCCTCAGACTTATGCTAAGCTGCTGTTGAAAGTTTGGGTTGTCTACAAAATAAACACATGCATGATAAATGCTGCAATCCTCATAGTTCAATCCAAATGTGCAGTGAATGTTCACCTGCGCCTAAATCGCATCAACCTGCAAGAGAAGACGTGCAGCATAGAGGAGTTACTAATGTTTCCCTCGTGCAAAAGTGGCCTGAAAGCTTAAATTGGTTGACCCTAAAAAAAGCATTTTGGGTCATGTTTATGGTGTAAGAAAAAGCAATACTAACCACTGTATTCTGAAGAACACACTGTCTTTGTCTATTACAGGTGAAAAACGTACATACTTTATATGAGCAAAGTGTTGGGTAATTTGCAACTTGCAGATCATTTTGTATTGGTCTCTGGCACACTGTAGAAATACCCAAAAAAATGGGGGTGGGGAGCAAAAGGCATACTGCTCCAATAGAAAGTTCCCAAAGCTGACATACAGGCTTTGTTTACTAAATAAAAATGTTCAAAATGCCCACCGCGTCTTTTGAATTTTCAGAATGTGCCCCTTGTTGGAAAAAGACAGCACTGACTCAAAGCCTTATTATCGATATTGTGTCTGCATTTGAATCTTGAACAGTTGAAAGGGTATGTATTATACAAATAAAAATGTGACGCAAGTGACTCACCTTACTGAAGTATTCTCTCATGACCTGGATGAAGTACGGCATGGAAAAGTCCATGATGTTGTGTCTCCACGAAGTCTCCAGCACCACGTCGGGCCGCAACAGGTCATAGCAGGAGAACAAGCAAGCAGCAAAACACTCCTTCTTGTTCTCCTGAAGGAACCACGACAGCAGCTCCTCAGCCAGCTCTATGTCCTTAGACTCTGATGCGTACTGCATGGCATCCTGCAGGGAGCAAGCAAGTGACACAGGTAGGGTCAGGAATAGCAAAGTCATTATAATTAGTTATCACCAACCCAAACATCAGGTATATGTGTTGCATGGCTGAACAAAGCACCTTGTAGAGCTTGTCCTTCTTACAAAGTTCCACACTCTGTTTCCAGCGGTTGTTGCCCTTAAAGAGATATGCGGCAATTCTTCTGAACTCAATGAGCTCATGCTTCTCCAAACGCTGTGCCAGTGAGATGTTGTCAAAGTTGTCATAGGCATCTATGGATGTCCTCAGGGCCTTTAAAAAGGGACATTTACAAAATTACACATCTGAATGATGTTTCTTGACAGCACAAAAGTCACACAGACAATGCAGCTTGCTCACCTGATAGTCCTCTTCTGTGATGAAGAGATTGTTAAGTGCTTCATTGACAGACTTGTTGTTGTGGTTCTGCACTGAACGCAAGTAGGGCTTCACCAGTGGCAGCTGTTTCACCTACGGAACCAAAACAATATTATCGCAGGGCCAAATAGGTGGTCATGTGAAAGAAAGGAGAAAAGGGTACCTTGCTAAAAAAGTTGACCGCACGAGAGTGGTCCAGTCGTGGAGACAGCACTATAAGAAGATCGTTCAGTAACAAGGGTTTGAACTCCAAATAAAATTGGATGGCTTTGTAGTACAGCTCAACATTGGCCACCTATACGGCAGGTTCAAAAGGGAGAGCAAGTAGCAACATGTGAATTACATTTATCATTCATAACTAATAAGACCTGTATGGAAACATTGGTTAAATATGTGCTTTATTAATGAATACATTGTTAGTAATTATGGTAATTTTGTATATCACTTCATCAAAGTAATTTTAATTTCAAATTGTTCAAATGATTGCTTCAAGTAATCTCATTCAAATAAAGACTTCATATTTGTTGTCTTAAAAGAAAAAAACTGTATAAGGATGAAGATGGATATGTATGTAACCTCCTGAAAAGAACGCCAAAGATACCTTAGTTATGATGTCCTTGAACTGTCCTTCCTTCCAGGCGTCTGTTGGGTGATTCATCATGGTGATAATGGCGTTGTCAAACTCCTCGTACTTGTCGTACAGAAAAACCAGCTCGGCCCACAGGTGCGCTTGTTCCGCTGCTCTCAAGACTTTGGGGATGTTGACCCTGGACCAGAACAGTTCCAGGTGTTCTCGCATCTTCTGGGGTTTGAACTTGGAGTAAAGTATGGCAAGCTCTGTGAACATGCCCATATGAGCACGCTCCAGGCCCAGAGCAGCCTCCAACATCGTGATCAGCTCCTCAAAATATCCACGGTCCTGAGAGGAAGGGAAGAAATCAGGTCAATAGGAAATTAGGTAATAGCTCATTATAATGGTAAGGCCTTCTTTTTTTATTTAGATAATTAATTTCATATCAGCACTCTTATTTATTGCATCAAGTTGGTTCTGTGCTTACTTGGTAGTAATTGATGAGCTCTTCCAGCTCATCCGCGTGCACCACAATGTGGAGGCCGCACATCTGAGCCAGACGGAATTCCTCTCCATCTACACAGGCGAAGCAGACTTCCTTCCATGTACGCGTGCTGTTGGCCTTGCGGGCACCATCCACGGCAGCCTGGTATTCTCCCAGGTGCACAAGAGTTGAAGCCAGGCGACCAAAGTTAGAGACATTGTTGTATAACAGCTTAGCGGCCTCGTACATTTTCTCATCATAGCAGCGGTCGCCAACCTATAAAATGTAAAAAGATAATGACCAGCAGTTTTATTTGTGAGAAAGCAAGCACATTGACAAGGTCATTTACTTAATAAGAACAAACTAACCTGCTGAATGTGAGCGTTGTTTGGTCCGTTGATGAACTCTTCCAGTTCAGCCAGACGATTAGTCTTTGCCAAAGCAAAGATCAGTTCCGTCTCCACGTAGGACTCACGGGCCTTCTTACGGGCCATTTGGAGGAATTTGACCAAGTCCTCCCAATTACCTAAAACAAAAGGCATCCATGTAATTATGAGTTATGCTCTATTTCCATTTGTGGGACACAAATGGAAATTCTTATGTTGGTTATGTTATCCATTCGGATAAGAACATAACCAACTTGTGAAATTCTCAACCTAACTTCATTGAAACAATTTTTTAGCATAACTAAAAACCTGACACTTTTCCCCTTTATTTTGCCTTTACCACTATGTTTTTTTTAATTATCAAAATTACATAGGTGTTGCTAAGCTAATGCAATAAATGTTATGTTTTGGGCTTCCACTTCTGGTGCAACTGTCTGTCCTTAAAGTACTGAAGAGTGGTAATTTGAATGCAATTTATTAACTATTAGTAATTGTTTAGCAACAGATTGGACATCAGATCCCCACACATTTGCGATTAAACATGTTTTGCCACTATGCAAACTAACTGATTTTTATTAACACAGGTGAAATGTACAGTAAAATGTATCAACCCACAAAGTTGCCATATTTATGTTTGTGCTTTCTGGTAACATTCTTTATATTTGTTTAATTATTGTGATGAGATGTCCCACATTTTGGCCTCTTTGAATACAACATAGCTGCTGCATGAGGCAACATGAAAACGCCTTGTCAAAACATTTTTATGAGCGTATCAAGTACTTGTGGATTTTCGCTATCCCATGTCAAGAGTGGGGATCTTCTCTAATTTGTAGTATTTTGTTTTTTATACATATTTATCTTTGAGTAGGGAATTGATCAGGTAAAATTATGATTAGATTACCCAGTTTATTTCTAAGACAAAATTTAAATTGGTTTGCCAAATGCATACTTTTAATGAATTTAGATTTTATTAACCCTTAATACATGAAGAATAGCAGTGCTACTGCGTAAATGAATGAGTCAGAATTTGTCTAGATTCTTATGTTTTAAGAGTTTTTGATGACTGTCGGTGACGGAAGCAATGTTGGGTTGTAATAAAACTCAAAGAGTTCATGACTTTTATACTTGGATAATGTCATACTTTCACTGCGTCACTTGTCCTGTTAAGGTAATTACTGAACGCAAATCAGTCTGTCCACTCTGGGTTGAATACTCTGTGCAAATGTTCTGTTCTTAAACAGCGGCAGCATGTCTATTTATTTTTACATCATCTCTGTCCTTTCTCTTTTCATCTAGTGTCAACTAGGAATGTAACGGTAAAACGATACACCACGGTAAAACTTTCCCTGCTTTGAATAACTGTTTTAAATCCAAATTATTGTATAAAAGTGTTGACAACACTTTAATACACACGGCTCCTTTGTGAGTGAGCACTAGCTTTCTTAAATGCCATCATAAAAATTAGACATTATAGTCTCTCTAATAAACAATGACATTCCCCAATCTAAACTTATACAAACACATTACTGTCTGAAGAAATAAGATATTCAATTGTGCACGTTAAACCTACAGGCTATGCTCTCTTAGCAAAAAGAAATCAAACTGACAAAAAAAAATATGATAAAAAGAAATTAATGTGCATGTCGTCCCATAAACCAGACATAACGCATCAAACACACACTTTTTTCCTTATAAGTAAAAACAAAACGTTTACAATATGAACATAACCTCTGCCAAGTAAAAGTGGGGATTGTTTGTCTATTTATTCATTGTATTTCATATAAAAAAACTTGGCTGTAAGTACTATGACTACCTTTTGAGCACTATGACTACTTATTGAGCACATTTAATACCGTGATAACAATGATAACCGTGATATGAAATGTTCCTATTGTTACAGTTCTACTTGTAACTATTTTTCTCTGCTTTGCCATATATCCTATTTTTATATATCACTCGCTTTGCTTCTCTGAGCTTTTGTCTGTCTTTATATGTTAAGTGCCTGGTATGATTTGATTAGCTGACAGTATCATACAAGATGGCTTGACTCTCATGCAATTGGTCAATGGATTATCTGATTAAACCAACCAGTACCGTATAGTATATGATAGCTGCGCCCTATCAAACCTTAAAACATTTTAATCATTTATTGACTGTAGAGCATGGTCCATAAAGCATAGCGTCTGGGTCCAGACTCGGACCCCAATCTGCTAGTTAGTGATCCCTCCATTTACATGATGTATTTTAGCAATAATCTTCAAAAACAGTCTGCCCCACCCTTCTAAAAAAAACTGATTGCAAATTTAAAATTGTCCGAATAAATCCAGATTTCCAGATTTGAATGATCATTTCCTGTTTTAATGACCTTTGTCCTTACCACTCTTATCAGCAGCCTGCACCACTTCCATGTATGCAGAGGGGTCGTCGGCTTTAATGTAAGAGTCTATGGCCTCTTTGACAAGTCCCTTTTGCAGTTGAGCCTTGGCCAGTTGGCTCCACACAGCGGGTTCATTGCAGCGCTCTGCAAACTCATATGCTCGGTCCAAGTTGCTAATGTGTTCAATCAGCACCTGCGGAAAAGAAAACAAGGGGATGTTCAAAACACAGCAAAGAAATAGAAGTATTGAGCAGCCTGCAAGATTAGGGGCTCACCTGCACTGCAGATGTGTTGACGTCAAACTTCTTAAAGATGGCAAAGGCCTCTTCAAATAGCTCATTGCTGATAGCAATGTTTGCAATATCTGGAGCATCGTAGTTGTCAAGTCTGTTGATGTACTCCATCACACGGGTGCGGTCAGCTTTGATCGCCGTTAGAATCAACAGATTCTGTAGATTTCTGCCAGCAAAAATTGGATATCCCTTCAACAATCGAGCTCAGAAACACTTGAAAGGACCCCAACATAGAACCAATATTGTTTTAAGTAAACACCTGTGTTCACTGAAGACAGAGTTATCCAACACAATCTTCTCCAGCAACTCAATGAGCTCATTTGGTAAATCTGCAGTCATGAAGGCCTTCACTGTGACCGACACTTCTTCTGGGTCCTGAGTCTCTGAAAGTGCTGTCTGCACCACCTGGGAGGTAATTACAAGGTCACTTTTTAGAGAGAGAGAGAGGCAAGGCTGTAAACATTTGATTGTTGTGTACACTGCGGTGTTTCCCATATACATTTACTTGTGGCGGGCCGCCAAATGTTAAAAAAAATATATATTTTAATTTTTTCAAGATTTTGTGATACAGTAACAGTTCTTCTTCACCTTCTAGGTCAGTGGTCGGCAACCCGCGGCTCAGGAGCCGCATGCGGCTCTTTGGCAACTCTGATGCGGCTCAGCTGCACAATCGCCGACCCCCCAGATAGTTGCGGGGAGATTCCGGGATTTCAATGCCTCTCCCGGACATCACCCGGACTCAACGTTCTCCAATTTAAACTTGGACTACAATATCAAGGGCGTGCAGTGATGATATTACTCTTAACGTCCTCTTGAACGTCATCGCGCCCGCCATTCACGGAATGCTATTTGCGTCCTCTTGAACATCATCGCGCCCGCCATTCACGGAATGCTATTTGCGTGCCGACCGGACACATGCATTTCGCTGCTTCTATCGGCACATGTATGAGATTGCAAGGCATACTGGGTGACACAGAGTACACTGACGGTTGTGATATGAACAACTTTAACACTCCTACTATATGCGCCACATTGTGAACCCACACAAAAGAATGACATAACACATTTCAGGAGAAAATCCTCACAGTAACACAACATAAACGCAACACAACACATACCCAGAATCCTTTTCATCCATGACACTTCCTGACTATGTTATACACCCCGCGAGCACCAACCACCCCCCCCTGCGTGGTTGAGGTGGGCGGGGTTCTACCCCTTTTTAAGGAGACCAAAGCGCTTTGACAGTATTTCCACATTCGCCCATTCACATACAAATTCACACACTCATGGCAAGAGCAGCCATGCAAGGCGCCCACCAGGACCCATCAGGAGCAAGGGTGAAGTGTCTTGGCCAAAGACACAACGGACGTGACTAGGATGGTAGAAGGTGGGGATTGAACCTGTAACCTTCAGATTGCTGGCACAGCCACTCTACCAACTTTGCCACGGAAACTACAACATATTACGTTACTACTTATAACAAAATTAATCTCATTACTCAACACTGGTCATCTAGCCGTAAAACACTGAGGCAACCTTAAGCAATTTGCACTTTTAAATTTAATTTTTTTAAGTTCTGACTAAAATTACCGCAATATCAGTCTTGGTCCATATCACCCAGCCTTAGCACTAGTAGTATGCCTAATCAATAATCAAAGTAGAAAAAAAAGTAAAGTCAATTGATTTAAACAAATGCGGATAGAGTCACATAATTGGCCAATTAAAGGAAATCCGCTGTTAAACGCAGAATATCAAGGAAACGTACATAAATATGACTGAAATACTGTCATTGTGAGGAGAATGAACTTTGTATGAGAATATAATTTGTCTGGGACCGCTCATATATCTCCAAAACACTCAACCGCCCCGTCCTGAACTAAATGTGGAAACGGCCACTTAACACAGAGACTAAACTACGAAACTAAAGCTAACTAGAACAATCTAAACACCCACAACAAATCTCATCTGCTTCTGTTGTAGGGAATGACATAACCGATGTAAGATTAATGTACAGACAGCAGTCACAAATTGAGAGGGCGTCTTTTTTTTAAAAGCCTCAAATTGTCTCCTTACTAGTCAAGCTGAAAACAATACCGCAGCACATTTCCTCCCTGAACAATTATAGCGCAGTGCGCCACATCTGGTCTGAATGCGCTAACAAAATAAAGATTTCAAAAACGTACCTTACTAAAGTTAAAGCACTTATTGATACATTCACACAATTATGCTTTGACCTTAAATACTGGTCAAAATTGTCCAAAGATGTATTGCACCAATTAATGTGAGGATTTGTGAAATTATTGAACATATTGAATTGTATTTGACACAAAAGCACACACTTTATGGTATTAAAATGTGTAAAATTTAAAAAAGAGAATTAAAAACAATTAAAACAGACAAACTGAAATGTATTGTTTTATAAAGCTATTATTTAAATTTAGTGTTACTATTATTATTATTTTATATTAGATTAGATTAGATAGTACTTTATTTATTCCGTCAGGAGAGTTCCTTCAGGAAAATTACAATTTTCAGCACAATCCCATTCAAGATCAGACAAATATTACAGGGAGACAGAACAGGATCGCTGACGGGTCTGCCGGCTTCCAGCGCCCCTTACAAAAAAAAAAAAGGGGGGGGGGTGTGGAATAGAAGATTAAAATAAAATTTAAAAAATATTTGTGGTTTATTGGTTACTAATTTATGTATTTTTTTAAACTATATTTAAAGTTCAGTTTTGGTAGAACAATAAATACCAATGTTTTCAAATTAATGAATAATTATTAATCCTAATGTCAATATCAATCAAAAATCATTCTGATTATTTTTCCCCCACAAGCATCCAGCTCTAATGTCATACAGAACATACTGTACTCCCAAACATACAGCAATGGAAAGTATAACAAATGTATTTCAAAGGAAAAACCTGATCAATAAGTGGTCGTCTGTAAGGGTTGGTCTCTAGCAGCACGCTGGCCCACAGTTCAGGATCTTTGCGACGAACAAGGTAACGAGACAAGCTCTTGAACAGCGAGTTCTCATTGCAGACCTGTGTGGGGGGGGGAAAACAGCTTAATGCAGCATATTAGAAATGGGGGTAAAAGAATTGTGGATGAGCAAAAAAAGACAACTTTATCCTCACATTGATAAGCTCCTGGTCACACTGTCCCCTCTCATATGCCACACAGGCCAAGTGTGGGTCTCGCTTTTCGCAGTACTTGCCGACTACACGGCTGTCATAGAACGGGTTTTCCCTCAAGAAGCGTTCAGGGTTGTTGTTGCTGTCAATGTAGATCTTGGCCAGGGCGTTGTGGGTAGCCGGTTCCTCACAGCCTTCATGTATGCGAGACTCCAGCCACGGCAACAGCAGCTTCAGCCTTACGAAAAAAAAAACACGTGTGAGGATATACTGTATGCTCTTCTACTCAGGAGAATAATTGTTAAAGGACTGCGTGTCCTGTTTGGTGCACTGTGGTAGCTCGCAGCTGGAAAAAATATCCAGTCTGTGTATAAATTGATGTTTGTTGTTGTACCTGTTCCTTTTTTCCACCTCAGCCACCAATTCATCTGTTGAAAACTGTCCCCTAACAACCAGAATGAGGCTCTTAATGACATCTTCTGAGCAGTCCACATCTAAGAGACCGCCAACCACAACAGGCAGACGACTTGGATTCACCTAAAAACAGAGACATTTAAGTGTAAATTCTCCACGACATTGTAGTTAATGGAGCCTTACCTTCTGAACATAGATCTCAATGTATTTCTGCAGGTTGTTGCGGTACAAGTACAGGACGAGATCATGGACAAAGTCAAAACGGTCACAGACGATGATGAGCGGCAGCTGGTCAGTCAGTTTAGCTTCCTGCTCATGAAAAGAAAAAAGCAGAGAAAGAGAATGTGTGTTATTACAACCAGAAGACAAAGCAACACAGCTTCAAGAAAAAGGGTTTGACCCCACAACTACACTGAATTGGACTTGGACACAACATTTATTTCAGTTTGTCAGATATGTCAGGTGACATTATTAGATAAGGTACCAAAGATAAATCATGTTTCAACAACTAAAAGACAAAAACTACATTGTTGCTTGTTCTACAGATTAAGAAACCGAAAGCTGCAAGGTTCACACTGGTCTTTTGAACCCCAAAACACTGGTATTCTGACACGGTGACCATCTACACAGGATTAACAAACTGGGATTGTGTAATTTGTATAATCCAATAATATTCTAAACAGACTCGAGGCTTCACTGCACGACGAAACACTACACAAACACCACAAATCGTTACAGGATACAGCTCATATGTGACGATCAGGAAAATACCTGACTGCAGTTACACACTAAACATCCAACCACTAGCTCAGACTAAGTAAGTAATAATGTGAGAGCACTCGCAGCATCACTGTGTGTAGATGGATTGCCAAGGTATAAGTTTATTATCACACCCTCCAGTATGGCCAGATGACCGGGTTTATAGTTAATACCGGTATATTTTAGAAAGCGATATGTATTTGGCACAGTAACACTATACTGGAATATAACATTTTGAGGCTGCGTCACAGGCATTTGCTCTTGTTGCGCCCGACAGGCCGAGAGCAGCTGCTTAGCTGCTTTTTCCCCTCTTTGGCTCACCCCCACCCCCTGCGTGTTTACGTAGGCTTCTGTGACGCACTTGGACGTGGTTTTTTAATGTTTTTTTTAAATGACAGCAGGCAGACGACTTTTTGAATCCCGAAAATGCTTTGGACACGACTGCATTTGGCGATTGGTGAGTGAAAACAGCTTTATTTAAACATACACCAATTTGCTTTCGAACCTAAGCTCTCCTTGTAGCGACTTTATCACTAATCTCAACTGTTTGTCGCTTGCTTCTGTTAGTTACTGAGCACAGAAAGTAATTATCGCTCCTCTCTGCTGCTTGCGCCGTGTGTCAAATATTTAAATACAAACTCGGTTTGAAAGTCCCTTTCGCCATAGCCTGTGCGGACTAAAGTACTGTAGTGTAGCAGTTTAGTGGCTGCAAAGTAGTTTTAAACCTAACAGCCAGCGGCTTTCACCGTAGTGAGCGAGTAGAGGCTACAACTATCCCTGCCAGCCTTTCCTGGCTCACCTGCATTAGCTTCCTGTGCACGTATGATGCTACTTTAAGATTCTATTACTTATGTATAAAATACTAAACAGTCTAGCTCCATCTTATCTTGCTAAATTGTATGGTACCATACGTGCCGGCCAGAAATATGCGTTCTAAGAACTCTGGCTTATTAGTAATTCCCAGATCCCAAAACAAGTTTGCAGGTTATAGAGCGTTTTTTATTTGGGCTCCAGCACTCTGGAATGCCCTACAGGTAACATTTAGAGAGGCTACCTCAGTAGATAGGTGATCAGGTGGCCACAGATCAGTTTCCACAGAAGATACGCCAGCTTTCCAAGCTGTTGCAAGTCGGAACCTGAGATGGACCGCTGCTCTATGCATCAGTTGGTGACGTCTCTGCCGTGCGGACTTGTCCAATACAAGAGGATCCACTGCTGGCCTTACTATGAACTAGACTCTCACGTTAACTGTATCCCCGCGGCCTCCATTGCACCGGTCACCCAAGGGGGGGTTCCCACATCTGGGGTCCCTTCCAAGGTTTCTTGTTGTTCCCATTATGTTGAGTTTTTTTTTTCTTGCCCTGATGTGGGATCTGAGCTGAGGATGTTGTTGTGCCTTGTGCAGCCCTTTGAGATATTTGTGATTAAGGGCTATATAAGTTAGCTTTGATTCAGGCATGTGATTTGAACTTAATGAAAAAGACTGAAAATAAGCCGGAAGTCTGGGGGCAGCAGGTCCAACCAGCTCCTCGTTTCGCAAACATTCGCAAATATAAAGAGGCGTTTAAAGATGTTTTAGTGTTTGAAGAATTGAAAAATTATCAACAGAGTTTACATACATACATACTTTGTTCATCCAAATGAATCACTGTCTGATTCAGTAACTACTTTATTTAGTCACTACAGTAATTACAACTTGTGTTCACATCCACAGTAACAACATGGGTTAGCCTATTCTATACAGTATTTATAATTGTACTAATGTCCATTTCACAGCCAGAGATGGATCATCTAGTTACTTACACATTACTTTGGCATTTTTGCTTTGATGGCTCTGACATGAGCCTTCCTGGCATTCCTGCATTTTCCTTTTTGTTTCTGCTTTGGATTCCACCTTGGATTTTATTGCTTATTTCTGTCTCTTCGACTCCCTCTCCACTTGTAACTGCTCCGAATGTAAAAATCATAGTACAAACAAGGTTTATTCTATTAGCTAACTTCCTTTATCTGAATAGCAATTTGTGATTTATAGCATGAAATAACAAATATATTGCAGTCATGTTTGTTTCAAAAGGATTCAACTGTTCAATGTAAAAATATACACAGTAGAAATAATGAACTAAACGCAAGCTACCGTCTTGTTCTAAAAACACCAATGAAAATGAAATTTAGCATTTAGACAAGCTATACTATAGCAAAAGTCATCACATGCCTGCCACAATCATGTGTGTTCTTAAATGTTTAGTCCATGTCTTCCATGTTCAGAACAGTTTTGATTGGGCTTACATGGTAAACAAATTTATGTGTTGGGCATTGTTTTATCCAGACGCATACATTTGTCCAAATGTGGACAAGTAGACACATTGTGGGTTTCCTGGACGTTGTCTACATCGCTAAAAGAAAAATCTAAGAAAGAGAATCTTTCTGCCACCTTCCAAATTTTATACATGAATATATATATATATATATATATATATATATATATATATATATATATATATATATATATGTATCTCGCCCGCTTGAATATTCTCTCTTCTCTTCTCATCTCCGACTCTCTCCTCGTCACTCGGGATGTGCGTCTGTTGTGATTTTCATTCCTTGTATGATGACCCGCCCTATCTTGCCTCTGATTGGCCTGTCCGTAATGTTTCTACCTAATCTTATCAGATTGTGACTCATTATAGTAATCCAACTAACCAATCATGGATGTTCTTATATGTAAACCAACCAATCGTCATTGATGTTTCCCGTATATTTGTCTCCTACCCGTGGAGTTGCTTCGCTACAAAGCTTCGATTTTAAGTTAATAATATCAAATAGAGAATCGTACTTTTTACCACTGGATTATCAAAAACCACACTCATTACGGGAAAACCGTAGTGGTTGGCAGGTACGGCAAAGAAAGGGATCAAGATTTTAACACACAATGTAAGTATGAAAAAACGAATAAACAGAAAATATTTTTTTATATTTTTACAGAGATAAAAAAGATGGATTTCTGACTATAGACGATAAAAATCAAATGCCTGTTGATTGATTGAATGACTTGCAAAATACTGGAGGGCCTGATAGCAAATACACCTCTAATCCCAGTTTCAATCCTTAGCTTCCAAATTTAATAAAAGGAATGAAGACAAAAAAAGAGACAGCTCCTTTACTGTGCAACGACAGATTTACCTGGTGCATGTCCTGTGCCATTCCAGGACAAAAGAGGAAAAGCACAAAAAATTTACTTCTGTCAGGATAGTTGGTTGAACACTTAAGATAGGAAGTAAAAATGCTTTCAAGCGTGAGTGCCATAATCTTGACTATTACGTAATCATCTACTGAACTAGTTAAATATTTTTGTTTCAAGTTTTGTAATATCAATGACAGGAGATTGACAATTGGAATTCATTTTTGAAATCTACATAACATTTTATTGTGTAATGCATTCATAAATGGAGCAAAACAATGTAGAAGTGAGAGTAACTCTCATGCAAAAAAACAAAGTGTGAACAGCTTTTTAAAGTTTTCAAACTTTACCTTCAGGAAGTTCTTGACACGCTCAGGATCATAACAGTTGCTCTCACGACAGATTCGCTCCACTTCCTTGATCTGGCCTGTTTTGCAAGCAGCCTGGATGTACTTGAAGTGAACTTCAGGGTCCTGGCTGAAGTTGACGATTGAGCCCAAAAAGTAGAAAAGACCTGAAAGACGCAGGGAGAGAGTTTACACTAAACTCTGAGAGTCAAGTACAAGGGCTGAGAGAAATGATGAATTGTTACAGTAGCTGCATCATAATTTTGATGGACGATTCAAAACCAATTGATAAACGTCCAAATATTGATTTAAAGGAGAACTGCACTTTTTAGGGGAATTTAACCTATAATTCACAATCATTATGAAAGCCATGATGACAGATGTATTTTTTATTGCATTCTAACTTCTAAATAAGTATAAATAAAACTGCTTACAGCAGAGCCAATGGGAGGTTCTCTATTCCGCCAATAAAACCCAATACAAAGCAATCCAAAAAACGTCAACCGAACTCCATTTACATTTCTTGACTTGAATATTAGCCCATAATTAGTGAAATTGTTTTTATAAGCGCTAACATGGACAAACTATTATAGTGAGAGAACAATACGAAAAGACGCTCGGTTCCATCCCTCTTTTCTTTGCAAGGATTAAGAGTCATTCTTCAACTAAATGGGAATATATGAACATCCTCGCTGTCAGCATCTTAAAGACAGCTGACATTGTAAGGTAAGTGATATTCTCACTATAACTCCTATTTGCTTTTAAATGTCTAAACAACCTCGCGCCAACATATCTCTCCGACCTCCTTCCGCCTTACTGCCCCACTCGATCCCTAAGATCAGCTACTCCTGACGGTCCCTGACACAAGGCTGAAGCTTAGAGGTGACAGAACTTTCGCCGCTGCTGCTCCCTAGCTCTGGAACAACCTACCTCTGAGTGTTAGAAAAGCCTCTTCTCTTCCTGTTTTTAAATCTCTCTTAAAAACATAATTTTATTCCTTGGCTTTTAACACTGAGTGATATCCATCCTGTAAAATGATACACCTGCTGTGAACCTGTTTTTATGTTTTTTTTTATCATGTTCTGTTTGTGTTGTGTTGTTTGCTCGGTCCTCGTATTATCTTTTAACCTGCCCATTGTACAGCACTTTGGCTACCCCTGTGGTAAATTTTAAATGTGCTTTATAAATAAAGTTGATTTGATTTGATTGTGATGTTAAAAAATAAAGTGCTCATTGTGATGTATTTTTTTAATTAATGCGCCGTGTATGCTTAAATTGATCAACAAACGTAAATATGAAATGTCATTATAAATGTGCTTGTTACTACATTACCTGTATACTTACAGCATGTAAATATAACCTTAATGGAGGTATTTGGATGTTTTTAAGCGCTTTATAGGCAAAATGGAGCGACTCCCATCGACTCTACTGTAAGCAAACTTTTCAGCAAATGTATTTACTATCTAGAATGCATTGAAAAAAATACATCTGTCCTCATTTCTTTAATAATGATTGTAGATGATAGGCAAAATTTCAAAAAAGTTGCAGTTCCCCTTTCTGTACCGGTATGTTGCGTAAATAAATAAAAAATTAAATAAGAACAAAAACACAGCAGCCATACCAACCGCTAAACCAGCTTGAATGTGAAGTAGTGAAAGTACAAATGACGCTCAGTGCATCATCACATCGCAGGAGGTTAAAAGTTTGGACGGCAGAAGTAGAGTTGGAGAGATAACAGAGAAATGACACACCCACGCACACAAACACACAAGGGCTGCAACAACAATTGTCAACTATTATATTTGTCGCCTGAATGGGATTGTTCTGAAAATTTTAATCCCCTTGGAGATTAATAAAGTATTTCTGATTCTGATTATACTTCTCAACAATAATCGTGACGTCATCACTCGGGTTTTTCCGAGAGGAAGCGGGTCCACGCCGCCACTTGCAAAAACATTGCCAGTGATAAGTTAATAGGTGTGAGAACATTTCCTCCTATTCCTGTTAAAAACATCATCTTGCTCATTTTGCAAAGTGGACCTTGTTCTCATGGCAGTACAACTTGGATGCACAAGCATTTAAAGCGAAAGCATGATGTCAGACGTCTGCAGGTAGGACGCGTTCTCAAGACTTGGTATGAGTGTTAGGTAGGACGCGGTCTCAGACTTGGTATGAGTGTTCGCTTGTACTTTGCTAGCTAGCTAACAAGACACCAATGCGAAGGTATTATAACATTAAACATACAATCTACTACATAATTAACATTTTAAGAATTAATTAAAGATATCATTCTACACATTACGTCTATTAGAGTGCTAAAATTGCCAGGCGTTTAAAATTAGTCAATATATTTATCAGTATGCACCTTTTAAACATCACAAAATGCTTTTCTTTTTGTGGAAGTTAGATTTTGTGGTTGTTTTCATTGCTGCTATTTTAACTGTTTTTGAATACATAAACTACATTTTTTTGTAACACTCTGCCTTTCCTTTTTTTTTTTTTTAAATTGACATTTTAATAGTAATTACATTTTTGTAACAGCCGAATGAGCAGCAAAGTTACAGTATAAATAAATAGTTATGAATTAGTCATCTTTGTTGTTCGTAAGCACATGCCTAAAATAACTTAAGCTGCATTGAAAAGTCCATGGGAAAAATAGAGGCATATATGTACGCTATATTATCAGACTAGTCGACTAATCGTTAAGGCGGACGATGAATAAGCAACTGTCAAAATAATCGTTAGTTGCAGCCTTAAGCCACACACACATTAGTAGATACGCAGGTGAATTGGATTACATAGGTAAGGATGAGAAATACGTTTTCAAATACTTTTGCTACAATAATACTTCCATACTGGATAACATTCTGACAATCAAATTGCATTTGTTTCCAAATATTGGGGTCTTTTTTAGGTTAATTCAAATTATGCTATTAATTGCTAATCAGACTGTGTTTATGCAATAAAATATTATTTCTTATAATATAATATTGTCTTGTCTATATGTGTTGGCCCTGTGATGAGGTGGCAACTTGCCCAGGGTGCACCCTGCCTACCACCCGAATGAAGCAGAGATAGGCTCCAGCGAACCCCAGCGACCCCAAACGGGACATGCGGTAGAAATGGATGGATGGATAATCATGTGTATACGGCAGGTGTCACAAGAATAAATAACATTTCATATAAAGTAATAAGGATGTGTTGACTCTCACCTTCAAAGCTCTTGAAGGATTCAAAGAGCTCAGTGAGAGACTGGGTGCTGAGCTGTTCGTGGTACTTAGAGGCCACCTGCACACATATTTGTAGGTTCTGGCGGATGTTGGCTGACAGCATGGCTCTAAGGCACTCCAGAGAGTCTTCCACAGACAATGAGCCAAAGAAGTTCACCAGCCACTGGAGTTTGAGGAGAGAATAGCAGTTTTGGTCATATGCACTAAAGCATCAGTTATAGGTTAACTACTTTCATTACTGGAGAAGGAAGCGTTTAAATATTATCTGAATAGACAAGCTAAAGAAAATGGACGGATGGATAAACAGTCCTACCTCGGGGTTGAGAAGATGAGTGTGCACCACAGCACGCTTGATGTCATACAGGTCAGTGTAGTGCTCCAATGCCCTTTGCAGCAGTCCTGCCTTCTCACAAAGTTGGGCAATGTGTGCACGGTCATAGTTGGTAAACATTTGATTGCCCAGAATGGCATCAGCAACCTACATTGATGACAATGAAAATATAATGTTTACAAAATATCCAGACTTTACATCGTTTTGCAAAGCATGTTTCAGGGTCCACCTGGGGAGCATGCATAAGGTTCATCTCTAGCAGGCGGGTCTGCAGAGGTCCCTCTGATGGTCTGTTGTTCTTCAGGGCATCCAGTAGGAATGAAGTGCACTGCTGGATCAGGTTGTATTCCATGAATACATCCACAATCTGTGCAAACAAAGAGAGAGGGATGATTATGGGAATATCAGTCAAATTGTGCTTAGAAAAACAAATATATGTATTAAAGCCTATCTAACCTGTGTGATGTCAGCCAAGGGCTCTTCATCCTGCACCAGCATCTGGGCAAACTGTAGACCCTGTTCTGGGTTAATCCTCATTACATTCCTGAGAAGAAAGATCCAGTCTGGAGTGTAGCCCACCTTGGAGAGAAAATATTCATTTTGCCAGCTTTATCATCATCAATCATTTCAGTATTTAGTAGAAATTAAATTAGCCAGTTAAACATACCTTTTTGGCATAAAGGACAATCTTGGGGAACTGACCAGTCTCTGCAAAACACTGTATTACTTTGTTGGGTACATTGGCCCTCAGGTAGACACTAAGTGCCAGAGTAGGGTCTACTGCCTTTACCAGGTCACCCAGCTCCTCTGAGCACTCCAACTGAAACAAAAGTCAAGTAATGTCAGCACTGGATAGTAAGTATAAAATATATGAAAATCTCATATTGAAATATAAACATGTTGCAAGACAACTCAAGTCATATCCAGACACAGGTCTCTATGATCTTGCACACCTTGTCTTCCTTCAGCCACTTCTCCAGGAGCTGCTTTCTCCCCTGCTGGAGAACAGGCCTGCAAAGCTCCAGGGATTCAAACTTATTTAGCTGGCCTTGATCCAATAAAATGCCAAAGTACTGCAGCAAGGGGGAAGTCTGGCCCGGTTGAGTAGGCACGCTCTGGAACCGACGGATGGTGTCTGGTGTTCGCAAGATACCCTGTAAGAGAAATCAGACTGCAAAATAAAACACTTTTAAAGAACAAATGTATTTTTATTTTTTTTTACCAATCATGCTCACAGATGGACAAACATTTAATCAAACATGGTTGCATTGGAGTCCCTCTCTTTGGTCATTAATCTGGGTGACGTTGAAATCCAAATGGAAAAATTAAGAGTGAAGATCAATGGAAGTCTGATGAAATTGTTAAATGAATTGTAAATATTCTAGTTCAGTTCAGATGGTAATAATGTAGAAAAGTTTTTATTAAATGCAACAGGGAAGACATTGTGTTGGAATAATCTTATCTAAATGCATACTGGTTGTAAATATTAGTTGACCATTAACCCTTAAAAAAAGACAACTGCTTACATTCCCGAACAATTGTAATGTAAGTGTTATAAGGGCTTAGCAATATGGCTGAAAACTCAATCCAAATAAGTTTTTTTATTTTGGTTTGTATCAATAATTATTCATATTTTCATGACTTATGGAAAATATAGACATGGAGAAAAATTCAATTTTTCTCCTGGTACATTTTTTTTATTTTAAATGTTCGTCTGATTATAATCCCCTCAGCTATCAGGGGAAAAAAATAAAAAGAAAAAAAATGTCAAGCCAGCCGTATAAAACAATGCAAACTAAATTCTAAAATCACAAATACTTAACAATAACCTCCCTAAGGTATAAAAATAAGGACTACGTTAGACATGCTTCATAGAGTAAAATAATGCGAAGTGTGAGAATGTCAACAGAGAAACATGAGAATAGCAATTTTTTGCAGGTTTGCTGCCAGGAAGTTACGTGATCTGTGTAACATTTAATTAGGTCTGTGATTTTTGTTTACGTATGGTAATACATTTATGTTGTTCAGTAATTATTTAAATATTTGACCAAATAATTTTAAAAGTAGCACATTTGTTATGTTTTATTGATTTTATTTGTACAATCCCACAAATTACCTGCCTGTTGTTTAAGTACATCCAAATAGAGAACAGACGAGGGTCGAAAAAAAGAAAGCGGAGAAGGACTACGGTCCGTTTAAAAAAAAAAAAAAAC
This sequence comes from Nerophis ophidion, assembly GCF_033978795.1. Taxonomy (NCBI): domain Eukaryota; kingdom Metazoa; phylum Chordata; class Actinopteri; order Syngnathiformes; family Syngnathidae; genus Nerophis; species Nerophis ophidion. The sequence goes on from NC_084614.1 coordinate 48,784,933, forward strand.
CCAGACAACTGCCATAATGTCGAGGTGACTTTTCCTGTTTTATCAACAATTTGTTCGCTCTCTGAAGCACTCCTTTTTAGTTTCTCTTCTCACAGCAAGATGGTGCAACTAAACTTGATAGTGAATACTGTTACGTGATTGGCTGTTTAACGTGTCTCTCGCGTGGCCCACTGATTCATTCCTGTTTTTTTAGGTTACCAGACCGCGAGTGCCTTTGTTTATGCAACCAACCATGCTTCATTCTATTAGGTTACTTCCAACCAAAACATAGATATAACGAACACATTTTTTATTGATATCGATTACGTGTCTATTGCAATATATATTGATATTGTTTTATCGGCCCAACCCTGATACTTATAACAATATGATAACAGAGTGTTGATGCTGACGAAAGGAATACCTTTGGTGCATTGGCAGCAACCTTGGCAGCCTCTGAGTAGTTGCCCGCTGCAAACAGGTTGTTAAACTTGCGAGCAAAGAGCTCTTCACCACCAGCCAGGTTGTTGCGGACAGCTAAGCGTAGAGCTAGATCTGGATTTTGCAGCACATTAGTGATGTATGGTATGATGTTTTCTTCCTCCACGCACACTGATAGCACCTACAAAAAATGGACAGAGAGAGAGAATTTCAATATAAATGTATTTTTAATCACTTGATAAAAGTTGGTACTGAGGTGCTTGGAGTTGGTTATTTACTTCTCAAAACCTCCTTTAATGTCCAATGACGCAGTGTCTACAACACAATTTTTCACAGAACACAAGACATAGTTGTAATGAATGTTGCAAGTCTTAACTAAACATTGCAAGCATCTAACAAATACCTTAATTACATTCTAAAGACAACTCTGCTGAAGCTCACAGTGGGTCAGAGCAGTAAATCTCAGCCTGGCCTTGGGCTGTGCCAACTGAATGCAGAAGTATTCTGAGTGGGTCAGTGGAACACATGTCTTTCGTGAGCGGTCTGGCATCTGAACCAAAAGGGAGTTCAAAGAAGGAGATGCTCAATGGCATGAAGGCGAGAGGGAGGCGGGTGACAAAAGAGAGAGTCAGGTACACTTTCTCTACAAACTAGCTCAGCAGGAGTTTCATCCATAATCATGATAAAGTACACCTCATTCTTCTACCAGTATGTGGGTGAACACCACATCACTCTAGAAATACATCTAAAATAGTGGAAAGTACATAACCACCTGCACTCTCTTATGAGGCCCAACAGAAAAAGCATAAATGTAAATATAAAAAAAAAAACTATGCTCAGGTTTCATTGACTATTTCAGGAAAGTTAAAGAGCCAATGATTGTCTCACACACACTAGGTGCGGTTAAATTATCTTTGGCATTTGACTCATCCCCACAGGGGAGCAGTAGTTGTTTAACCCCCAATTTCAACCCTTGATGCTGAGTGCCAAGCAGGGAGGTAATGGGTCCCATTTGTATAGTCTTTGGTACGACTCAGTCGAGGTTTGAACTCACGACCTAATAATCTCAGGGCGGACACTCTAACCACAAGGCCAATGAGCAGGTCAGAAGCCATATCTTTACAATATATATATATATATATATAACTGCACCTCAGAGAGAGCACTGTCTCAAAAGGGTCCTACTATGCAAAACTAACTTCTCTTACTGTTTTTGTATATTTAGGATCCTCGTAAGTCCCGGATATTTTACATCAAATCATGTAGGCATAGTTTAAATATTTATAAAACAATCTTGATTTCTTTCATACATTTGCTCCAATGTCTGACGTTTTTCAACATGGGACGTCGGCAAATATTTCCATACATGGTAGAGGTTTACCTAAAGAACTTTGCACTAGTACTCCATTGTAGTCCAACGTTGTTGTCAGTGAGTTTACTTTTCTCCATCCTCTTATTGTGAGGCACACTGGCTCGTACATGCACACGCATACTCCACTGCTGCAATTTATAATACAAAGTAGGGTATAGTTCTGACATATCTGTCATTAGACTCCATATGGAAGCACTAAAACATAGAGGCACTAAAATAAGACCGCCTACAAAACTACATGTCCTAAAGAGTCAGAAAGGGGCCTGAAGATGATCTGTAAAACAATTTATACAAAATTTTGACCAAGAAACACAATTACATGTTATGTAGGGCACAAAAAAGTGTTTTAAATGTAGAAAAAACATCTGCTTATTTTTCTGCTGAATAGTTAGTTGATGTTTTCAGATTTTCCCAGTGCACAGTTTTATTGGACATTACTTGTTTGTATTCGTCTCTGGAGAACTTGCCTTTACTTTTGTGTAGGGGTGTATTGATATCAGATACCAGTTTTTGTGCAAAGATCAACAGCCAGTTAAGATCTAAATGTCCTTCAAGCACACAATGTTTTTTTCTTGTATTCTAGTCAAGCCATTTCTAAAAATGTAGGCATGGTAGGCTGTAGGCTACCAGGAGCCAGTCATTATACAACAGCTTAGCACACAATACCACACAAGCTAAACAGCTGGACATACATAAAAAATGTCCTTAATTGAACAATATTGAGTCTAAATCAGTAAGTCTCCAAAGGCAGTAGCGTAATAAAAAGTATTCAGTAACAAACATGTCCACATCATTAAACCTACAGTTGTGATCAAATTATTCAACCCCCACACAATTTTGGTGTTTTAGCAAGTTGGACATTTATTCCATATTTTGTTTATAGTCGTATCAAATAAAGATGTGTCAAATAGACGATTGCAACTTAAATTGTAATACTGTATTTTACAAAATACCAAAAAAGGACATTTTTCTCAATATCTCATTGACAAAATTATTCAACCCCCTAGTTACATGCATCTTCAGTACTTAGTAGAACACCCTTTGGCAGTAATTACATCCTTCAAACGTGATACATAACCGGACACAAGCTTCTTGCAACCATCTACAGGTATTTTAGCCCATTCCTCTTGGGCTAAGGCCTCCAGCTCATTCATATTCTTGGGCTTGCGTGCTGCAACTGCCTTCTTCAAGTCCCACCACAGGTTTTCTATAGGACTTAGGTCTGGCGACTGTGAAGGCCACTCCAGAGTCTTCCAGCTCTTCTGCAACCACTCTGATGTTGATTTGGAGGTATGCTTGGGATCGTTGTCCTGTTGGAAGGTCCAATATATCCCAAGCCTCAGCTTCGTCACTGACTTCATGACATTTGCAGCTAGTATATCCTGGTAGGAAATAGAATTCGCGCTGGAGATTCCCGGTACCTGAGGCAGAGAAACAGCCCCAGAGCATGATTGACCCCCCACCATGCTTAACAGTAGGGAAGGTGTTCTTCTCTTTGTAAGCTTCATTTTTTCTCCTCCAGACATAGCGTTGATTCATAGGCCCAAAGAGTTCCAGTTTTGTCTCATCACTCCATAGAACAGTTTCCCAAAACCTTTGTGGTTTGTCCAGATGATTTTTGGCATACTGGAGTCTATTTTCCTTGTGCCTGGTAGTCAGAAGTTGTGCCTGGTAGTCAGAAGTGGGGTGCGCCTGGGAGTTCTGGCATGGAGGCCTTCATCTTATTGTCTGGGACGAAACCTGCGTTCCCCCCTCTGCAATGTCCTGTTGTAGTTCCTCAGCTGTTACCGGGGGTTTTTCACCACTGTACGCTTCAAATACCGGACAGCAGTTGCACACAGCATCCCCTTTCTACCACGCCCAGGTAGTGTTTCCACTGTGCCTTTAGCTTTAAACTTGCGAATTATGCTCCAAACTGTGTCTCTTGGAATGTGTAATGTCTTTGCTATTTTCTTATCTCCATATCCTTTCTTATGAAGAGAAATGACCTCCTCTCTTGACTTCTTTGACCACTCCCTGGACTTCACCATGTTGCAAATACACCATTGACCATCTACAAGGAGCTGAGCGTCACAGTTTTTTCAATCAGTTTAATTGTTGCTCGTTATGGTTCTAATCACATCTACAGGTGTTTTATTCAAATTCTGTTCTTAAGAGTTATGATCTTCAAGGGGTTGAATAATTTTGTCAATGAGATATTAAGAGAAATGACACTGTTTGGTATGTTACAAAATATAATGTAATTCAAGTTGCATTTGTCTATTTAATGCATCTTTATTTGATATGACTATAAACAAAATACGGAATAAATGTCCAACTTGCTAAAATACCAAAATTGTGTGGGGGTTGAATAATTTTGATCACAACTGTACATCGTCAGTTTAGAGATGAAATGCACCCTTTTTCATTATGAGAGACAAGAACGCAAGTCTTTTTTTAGGATAATAAAGATGATAAACACTTGGAAGATGCAGCTAATGAGTCTTCATTGTAGCCTTCAAAACCCTCCAACATTTTATACACACACTGCAAGTCTATATATACACAATAATGATGCGTACAGTATTTACCGTCTTTTGGTCATTTTATGCATTACCGGAACTTCTGTCCTCAGCACATTTATTTCCGTTCCCATAGCAACATACTTCCGGCAACAAGTGTGTGTCCCTATGCCAAGAACACACGCTTTTATTTTTTAATCACGAAGACTTGGTAATAGAAAACGAAGATGGTAATTTTTGGACAAATAAAGATTCACAACCTCATTTTTTTTAACCTGGATATCTACAGGATTTAGGGGGCAAACGGAAGCCGAAAGAGTACGGAGCGGCGTGACTTGACGCTGCAAATGTGGCACTTGGAGCAAAGCTATGCAAACATTAATGGCGTGCTAAACCCAAATAAACCGGATGTGGCCAATTGGAATAAAAGCACAACTGTCCATCGAGTGAGTCACTATAATATTGATCGTGATACATGCAGCACATAATGCTTGTTATTACAACTATCGGTACAAAAACTGTTGAGCTAGCTCTGTACAAACAAAACACGAAATGTGGGTTAATAATATACTGATACTGCACCATGACTGTACATGTTTTGGAGTCAGTACGCATTGGTGTCTTACTGCATTGTGTCATGCAGTATAAATTTAAAATCGATTCGGGGGCTGACAAAAGCTAGCTTACGGCTAAAGCCGTAGCATGTCGTCGCATGGCAAAGTGTTGCTACGCTAGAAACAGTTTCTCAGTGTTTGCTCTTATAATAACAATGTTGCTTCAGCTTGGTTATTATACAGATTACGGAACATAAAGTATTGTTAAGCGGTTTTTGGATCCATTTTTAAAATGGATTGCTCTCATTAGCTGCATTGCCAGCCACGTAGAACAAGCCAATTATTACAAAATAGAATACAAAAAAAAATTTGTATTCTCATCTCTCTTAAGGAATGTGAACTATAGGCAACATTTCCCCCAAAAAGTATAGTTCTCCTTTAACTTTATAAATTACCGAGGCCACTAAGCGTCGACAAAAATCGAATTACCACTCCACTTCATCTTGAATACAGCATAAATTAATTCCAGAAGGTTAATAAAAAGGTTAGTGGTTTTCATACCTACCATTGTTCTGAATCATTTCACTTGATCAAACCTTTTATAACATCCAACACTGCAAAATAATAAAAGTATGTTCTATGACTTGTGCTGTGCATATCGGATTAATATCAGTGTTGGCCAAAACTCAAGGCTCTAATATTGGTATCGTATTGTAAGTAAAAAAGTTGTATTAGGACACTCCTACATTTGAGTGTGCAGCTCATATATTTTTTTAAAAGGACCATTGTTGTACCACAAAACAATTTATATTGTACTTTGGTAATTTCTATCGAACAATATTTGTCATTATTTCATAGTTATTTTCAAAACACATTGAGCCTTTTAAGATCTCAATGTTGTTTGAATACTAATTTTACCTCACAACTCAAGAAAGTTTGTGCTTATAAACCTGTTCTTTATTTCCCAAATGGAATCGATAAGGGAATCCATAAATAACTGAATCTTGAGGCTGAATTAAAAACGGAATAGAAATTATAAAAATCATATCAATCCCATCCATAGTGCTGATGAGGACAAGGCCTGAATGCAGACTCAAGTTTTGATCTACAGCAGGACTAGTCAACTAAAGTGTTTCGGGGGCAATATTTCCAGAAAGCTAAGGACCGGGGGTCAGACTTTTTCCTTCACTATTTCCTATATTCATGAGAACCAGTCTTTTCAGTGGATATTTGTTTTTTGTCTGTTTATTTCGTCAGCAAAAAAGCCCTGGCTATACAACAGGAGCACTGCGCTGTTTTTACTGACTACTGCCAAAAATCGAGTCAAAGTTAATCTATATGACAGCGCTCTGGTGTTTTTAGGAATCGTCTGCAAAAATGCTAGTTTCTTTTAAGTTTTTTTAACTGAACTCATGGGCTGGATCTAATATCATTCCCTGGCCAGAATTGGCCCCTGGGCTGCCAGTTCAATATCACTGATTTACAGGATAACAGTCAAAGAAAGCTCTAACCAGAAGTGTTTCTTGCGCATCAGGCAACAACAGGCCAAGCAAAATGTATAAATGCCGGCTATTGCTGAGCCGATACAAAAGATCAGACAGCCAATCTCATTGGATGAGGGAACCTGCACACAGAGGATTGAAGGTGCGAAGCTGCACCCATCCATCCATCCATCATCTTCCGCTTATCCGAGGTCGGGTCGCGGGGGCAACAGCCTAAGCAGGGAAACCCAGACTTCCCTCTCCCCAGCCACTTCGTCTAGCTCTTCCCGGGGGATCCCGAGGCGTTCCCAGGCCAGCCGGGAGACATAGTCTTCCCAACGTGTCCTGGGTCTTCCCCGTGGCCTCCTACCGGTTGGACGTGTCCTAAACACCTCCCTAGGGAGGCGTTCGGGTGGCATCCTGACCAGATGCCCGAACCACCTCATCTGGCTCCTCTCGATGTGAAGGAGCAGCGGCTTTACTTTGAGTCCCTCCCGGATGGCAGAGCTTCTCACCCTATCTCTAAGGGAGAGCCCCGCCACACGGCGGAGGAAACTCATTTCGGCCGCTTGTACCCGTGATCTTATCCTTTCGGTCATGACCCAAAGCTCATGACCATAGGTGAGGATGGGAACGTAGATCGACCGGTAAATTGAGAGCTTTGCCTTCCGGCTCAGCTCCTTCTTCACCAGCTGCACCTCTCCATTTAAATCATGTGCTGTTTAATTATGGGCATCTTGAGCTGTAGCTTTAACCAACTCTTTTCGGTTTACTAAAACTAACATCCCATAGTGAAGGATAGTAAAGACATTGATAAGTGTCTATGCCACAATTTACTTCAGCCTTATCTTTTTCTAACCAATTCCACACCGATTGGTAATAACTGTTATTAAGGTTCTGTTGGCTTACTATTGATTGCTATTGAATATCAGCAACATTTACAAAATTCATTTATTTTGTAGCTGGCATTACTTGGTATTCGGTTAACCTCCAAATGATAAAACTAGAAGCATATCTATTCCAAAGTATATCGCAGTCACTGTAGATGTGTTTGTGTGCAAGGGCTGCGAACAGACATTCACACACACATCAGCTCATCACTGCACCGACATACAGCCATGTTTGTCAC
>NC_084614.1:48797389-48892389 GCF_033978795.1 Nerophis ophidion
CGAATCTGGTAACAAATGGAGGAAGAATTAATTCCCAAGAAATAACAGGACAGGGTCCATTGTCTGCGGTGGTTTGGCTTCAAGCGGGAAAATGTTGACCAGACAACAGCAATATGTAAAATATGCGGCAAAAGCGTTGCTACAAAAAGTAGCAGCACTATTAATTTGTACCATCATTTGAAAAGTCACCCGCTAGAGAATTAGCGCTTGAAACGCTGCATGTCAACATCTCCGGCCAGTGCCACACTCAACAAATTGCCGTAGCAACTAGCACTGACCCAATTGAGCCTGGCGTCTTCCATTTCCAGATCAACACCGTATGAAAAAAATAGTCAAAAACAGGAGATGACATCCGCAGGAACCTACCACATAGCGAAGGACACACACTATTTCATATCCTGTTATGCAGCTAATTTTTATTTTTCAGTTTTTGGAATACCTTGTGTGATATCATGCACTTTGTTTTAAAATATTGTAGTGGCGTTCTGTACAAAAAGTGCACTAAAATTTAGTGTTGTTTTGATATGTCAAAAGTGCACTCATAGCTTGTTTTAAAATGTCTCCGACAATCTTGCACTTTGTTTTCAAATTACATGAATGTTTGTGCTTCTGCTTAACTGTTTAATAAATACAGTTTTGGTCAAATGAATTGGTTGTGATTTCCCTGTCCGCATGAAAGTTTAAAATTAGTATATATTAATGCAGTATGAACAAGAATGTTTTAGTGTAGACAATCATAACGGTGTGATTACGTGCATCAAGTCTTAATTAAAGGCTAAGGCAAAATATTGAGATATATAGTGACATTGCGTAAAAATATCGAAATATTAATAAAAGGCCATATCGCCCCGTCCTCCCTTGCATTTATGATATGCGCTTCAACTTTTGTGCGTGTGTATGTAAACAATACCGCAGAAGCAAAGAGTGGATGACTGACAGGAGGGTTTACTCTGTCTCTTTTATTCCGCTAAAGATAGCTCACAAAGTAATGGGTGCATTTTGACTAAAGTTACAAGAAATGTCAGAATTTAAATAAGAAACTAGTGATTACATTTTGGGGCTGATCCGGATCACCATGTAGATTCAGGACTTTTATAATTGGGAGGTGGGGCCCGGTAAAGGTCTCGGCTTGCTGAGCCCTTTTGTAGTCTCTATTGCCAATAATCATTCTACTTTAGGAATGGATCCTGCCTGACTTTAGGAGTCTGACTGGACTTTAAAGGACTTCATAGTACATGAAAGTAGTGATGGATTACCTGTGCTGAGATACCAATTAGAAGGAGCCACTTCTGCTTGGCATCAGTGCGGTAGTTGATAATCTGGCAGCCTGCCAGACTGGAGTGTCGGTCAAAGACTTTGACAGGCTGGGAGTCTCCCTCCATACTCCAATGGTAGACAGCAGTATCAGTCACAAGTGCGACTGTATTAAGGGAGATCCACTTCCAAAAGGTAACGTCATCAGTCATGGTATGAGCCTTCATTTTGCTCTTCATCTCAATGTTGAAAATCTGAAGGGTTTTGGCGGCTAGATATGGGAATGCAGAGAAAGAAGACAAGAGCCAGATCCAAAATACCATTACAGTTTATAACAAACTGTGCATACTGTACATGTGAAACACCAAATTGTTATAGAAGAGGACAGTGAAATTGAATAATCAGCAGTAGAAATCAGGCAACCATGCCGTGATGAGTGATTGGGAATGCCATACATGCTGCAGATGGCACTAAATATGAACAGATATACAGACAACAAAAATTCAAGCTAAATCATACCTTTGTGGCCAATATTCTCAATTATCTACACTCTTTGAGCATATTTTACAAAGTTTTACATAATGCATGAAGTTGTCTAAGGACAAATGAAATGAAGGTATAGTATTTAAATTCACTACATTTACCAAATCAGTGAGTGTTAGTTGCGGTTACGACTATTGTTACTAAACAGAAATCTTTCAAGCAGGGTTTCCCCCACATGTAAACGATCTTGGTGCAGTGCCAGGCTAAATTAATGCCAACACACCGTTAAAGTATGTTTTGTTTTTTTACATGAAAACACAATTAAGTGATATATTGTATGAATGAGTGTAGTCTTTTACTTACGTACTGCTGGCTATAATATGTTTGAAAACCAGCTCAAATATAAAAACTTTTCTAAATTTCAACATTCAGGGAGGGTAAAATAAAGTGCAGCCTGTGTTACCTTTTACAGTAACAAACAACAATTGAAACTGCATTGAACAATATGCACAATCTACCAAGTGAAATTCCTTGTGTTAAAGCTGGTTTTGATTCTGATGGAATAAGAACAATATTATTAATGGTATTAATAACTAATAGTAATATTTGTTTTTAAATATAGGTAAAACATTTGTTTAGCCTTTTTACAGAAAATCTTTGCATCATTGCAAATAAAAATGATCATGTCTAATATATGATGATGTCATATTGACTACACCCCTAGCCATGCCCCCACTGCCACTATACCTGTATGTTGAAGAGGTTCATTTAGCCTACTGATGTGTATTTATAAATGGTCAAAACTTGTCAGGTACAACACTTTACCTTACTTGCCTATATAAATCAACCATTTATAAATACACTATACCTGTATATTGGCAATCGAGGGGAAACCCTGTCATGGTAACAAAATACTTTCAAATTCAGTGGTACCTCAACTTACGAGTGATTGGAAATGCGAGCCATATCTAGGCTTTTTGTTATGCTTTAAGTTTACTATAAGTTGCAAGCATACATTTGAGTTACAAGCCTCCCCACCGCTAGTGTGCGTAGCGATTGTTTGAATAAACCCGATTAGATTCGCCCATAGAAAAATGGTGTTACTCGCTAATTTTGTTTATACATAACTTTACGCTTCAACCATGGCAAATGAGATACTATGGCAAGTAAAACAACCAGCATTCAGGTGCCACAACTTGTGCGAGTTTCACACACCAAGACAGAGCAGTCTGTGCAGTAAGGATGAACTGCAACTGTTGCTACACAGGCCAATATTCAATGACCAGCCTGAAACAAACTTCAATTAATTGTAAATTAATTAAGGATTTAAGTTGAGGTACTACTGTACATTTTTTTACAGACCGAGCTAAACTAACATAGGTCTGATTACGTGGGCCACCATCAATGTAGGAGCCGTAAAGACAAAAATAAAATAGACAAGTGGGTGGAAATAATAAATAATTCACAAAAAAGGTTAACACATCTGCATCTAAAATATAAGGATGGAATGTGAGAGTGGGACTTATATGTGAAGTAAGTTAAAGGGAGAAGAAATGTACAACATTAAGTACTCAAAGGTTTTCAAATAGTTAATTTTTTGACAAACAATTGACAGAATATAAATTAAGCCAACTCACCTTGGGTTAAAATAGTTGGGAGTACTTTGTGAGTGCATGATGTATGAAGAAGCAGTGTGACTCCCTTGTTTGATCATTATTATTTACTGATTAATATAGCGAGAATGCAAATACAAGGCCAAACAAATGTCAACATGACTGCCAATAAGCCATGAGTGAACAGGGCAGCCATATTTCAAGAGCAAGCACAGTTTATATTAAAGTGTGTGTGTGTGTGTGTGTGTGTAGCGAGAAGCAAGCTGGCACGCTACTGTAGTTATCTTAAATGTTAACATGAATACAAGAGACATTAACTATATCTTTCCCTTTGCAAAAATTACATTCTGCAATATGAACTTTAATAAACATTGCTTTATGAGCAAATAAGATATTCAATTGTGCACACTGACCCTACAGACTGTGGTCTCAGTAAGTGATATACCAATAGTGTGAGAAATTTGTCACAAAGGTTATCTCCAAAAGTAAGTGAACATAAACCTGACACGTCACACTTATTTTGCTTTAAATACTAAAATACTATGGAAATACTGTATATTTGTGTCTTAATTTTGAAGTCGCAAAGGCATATTTTGAGAACAGAAAAATATGTTTGGCAAGAAGACATTTTAAAAATAAATCAAACTCAAGTAAAATATTAAAATTTTACAATATAAATATATTTAATGCACAATAAAAGGGTTTTGCGCTCCCTCGCGCCCACTCTCTTACTCTCTCTCAACCTATCTGCGCATTATGGCTGGCTCACATCGTGGTCACTCCGTGATCACGTACGACCGCCAGACACTTCTGGATGTGGACATATCGGGCCGTTTTGGACTGATAGACACTTGCGTGCTAGACTTGCTAACTAGCATGGGAATACATCGGCGGCTACATCCAGCGGCCCGTGAAGCAGGGGAGTCTAGTAGCAGCGGGGGGCGTCTACGGAGCAGACGCCAGCGGTGTGATCGGAAACGCGGATGCCGAGCGGGGCTAAAAACAAAGCAGAAGGCTAATCCCCACAGAACACCACTTTCCTCCATCCCGAAGACGGATTTAGATGGAAAATGCGAGACTACTGGTCTGGGTAAGGAGTCAGTTAAATTAGAACAAGTTTTTTCTGCTTTGAGTGTTTCAGAGTTGGACATGTGTTTTACTGAGGTGGCTAACTATGATGCGTGCAGTTTATCAAAGCAACAAACAAACAATCGGAAAATCCCCGTTACTGAGGTGGCTAACCATGATGCGTGCAGTTTATCAAAGCAACAAACAAACAATCGGAAAATCCCCGTTACTGAGGTGGCTAACCATGATGCGTGCAGTTTATCAAAGCAACAATCAAACAATCGGAAAATTCCTGTCGTATCAATTCCTAGATATGGTCGTAACTATACTAAATGCACTGGGCATAATAAACACAACATTATCAATATTGCTACTACGGATAATTTGATCAAAAACTCCCTAAAACAGCCCACTACCTATAATATAGGTTTTTTTAAACATAAGATCATTGTCTCCCAAAACGTTGTTAGTTAATGATATTATCAGAGACAACAATCTTAACGTCATCGGTCTCAGCGAAACCTGGCTTAAACCAAACGACTTTTTTGCGCTAAATGAGGCATGTCCTCCTAACTTTACACATGTGCATATTGCCCGTCCGCTCAAAAGGGGTGGGGGGGTCGCACTAATATACAACGAAAACTTTAACCTTAGTCCTAACATAAATAATAAATATAAATCGTTTGAGGTGCTTACTATGAGGTCTGTCACACCGCTGCCTCTACACCTGGCTGTTATCTACCGCCCCCCAGGGACCTATTCGGACTTTATTAATGAATTCTCAGAGTTCGTTGCTGATCTAGTGACACACGCCGATAATATAATCATAATGGGGGACTTTAATATCCATATGAATACCCCATCGGACCCACCGTGCGTAGCGCTCCAGACTGTAATTGATAGCTGTGGTCTCACACAAATAATAAATGAACCCACGCATCGCAACGGTAATACGATAGACCTAGTGCTTGTCAGGGGCATCACCGTTTCCAAAGTTACGATACTCCCGTATACTAAAGTATTGTCCGATCATTACCTTATAAAATTCGAGGTTCAGACGCATGTTCGTCAAACTAATAATAATAATAACTGCTATAGCAGCCGCAACATTAATACAGCCACAACGACAACTCTTGCTGACCTACTGCCCTCGGTAATGGCACCATTCCCAAAGTATGTGGGCTCTATTGATAACCTCACTAACAACTTTAACGACGCCCTGCGCGAAACCATTGATAACATAGCACCGCTAAAGTTAAAAAAGGCTCCAAAAAAGCGCACCCCGTGGTTTACAGAAGAAACTAGAGCTCAGAAATTATTATGCAGAAAGCTGGAACGCAAATGGCGCACGACTAAACTTGAGGTGCACCATCAAGCATGGAGTGATGGTTTAATAACTTATAAACGCATGCTTACCTTAGCTAAAGCTAAATATTAGCTAAATCTCATCCACCGTAATAAAAATGATCCTAAATTTTTGTTTAGTACGGTAGCATCGCTAACCCAACAAGGGACTCCTTCCAGTAGCTTAACCCACTCAGCTGATGACTTTATGCAATTCTTTAGTACGAAAATTGAAGTCATTAGAAAGGAGATTAAAGACAATGCGTCCCAGCTACAACGGAGTTCTATTAACACTGACACGATTGTATATACGGCGGATACTGCCCTCCAAAATAGTTTCTCTCGTTTTGAGGAAATAACATTAGAGGAATTGTTACAACGTGTAAATGGAATAAAACAGACAACATGTTTACTTGACCCTCTTCCTGGGAAACTGATCAAGGACCTCTTTGTATTATTAGGTCCATCAGTGCTAAATATTATAAACTTATCACTCTCCTCGGGCACTGTTCCCCTAGCATTCAAAAAAGCGGTTATTCATCCTCTTCTTAAAAGACCTAACCTCGATCCTGACCTCATGGTAAATTACCGACCGGTGTCTCACCTTCCCTTTATTTCAAAAATCCTTGAAAAAATTGTTGCGGAGCAGTTAAATGAACACTTAGCGTCTAACAATCTATGTGAAACCTTTCAATCCGGTTTCAGGGCAAATCACTAGACGGAGACAGCCCTCGCAAAAATGACTAATGATCTATTGCTAACGATGGATTCTGATGCGTCATCTATGTTGCTGCTCCTCGATCTTAGCGCTGCTTTCGATACCGTCGATCATAATATTTTATTAGAACGTATCAAAACACGAATTGGTATGTCAGACTTAGCCCTGTCTTGGTTTAGCTCTTATCTTACTGATAGGATGCAGTGTGTCTCCCATAACAATGTGACCTCGGACTACGTTAAGGTAACGTGTGGAGTTCCCCAGGGTTCGGTCCTTGGCCCTGCACTCTTCAGCATCTACATGCTGCCGCTAGGTGACATCATACGCAAATACGGTGTTAGCTTTCACTGTTATGCTGATGACACCCAACTCTACATGCCCCTAAAGTTGACCAATACGCCGGATTGTAGTCAGCTGGAGGCGTGTCTTAATGAAATTAAACAATGGATGTCCGCTAACTTTTTGCAACTCAACGCCAAAAAAACGGAAATGCTGATTATCGGTCCTGCTAGACACCGAACTCTATTTAATAATACAACTCTAACATTTGACAACCAAACAATTAAACAAGGCGACACGGTAAAGAATCTGGGTATTATCTTCGACCCAACTCTCTCCTTTGAGGCACACATTAAAAGCGTTACTAAAACGGCCTTCTTTCATCTCCGTAACATCGCTAAAATTCGCTCCATTCTGTCCACTAAAGACGCTGAGATCATTATCCATGCGTTTGTTACGTCTCGCCTCGACTACTGTAACGTATTATTTTCGGGTCTCCCCATGTCTAGCATTAAAAGATTACAGTTGGTACAAAATGCGGCTGCTAGACGTTTGACAAGAACAAGAAAGTTTGATCACATTACGCCTGTACTGGCTCACCTGCACTGGCTTCCTGTGCACTTAAGATGTGACTTTAAGGTTTTACTACTTACGTATAAAATACTACACGGTCTAGCTCCACCTTATCTTGCCGATTGTATTGTACCATATGTCCCGGCAAGAAATCTGCGTTCAAAGGATTCCGGCTTATTAGTGATTCCCAAAGCCCAAAAAAAGTCTGCGGGCTATAGAGCATTTTCCGTTCGGGCTCCAGTACTCTGGAATACCCTCCCGGTAACAGTTCGCGATGCCACCTCAGTAGAAGCATTTAAGTCTCACCTTAAAACTCATTTGTATACTCTAGCCTTTAAATAGACTCCCTTTTTAGACCAGTTGATCTGCCGTTTCTTTTTTCTTTTTCTTCTATGTCCCACTCTCCCGTGTGGAGGGGGTCCGGTCCGATCCGGTGGCCATGTACTGCTTGCCTGTGTATCGGCTGGGGACATCTCTGCGCTGCTGGTCCGCCTACGCTTGGGATGGTTTCCTGCTGGCTCCGCTGTGAACGGGACTCTCGCTGCTGTGTCTTGGATCCTCTTTGGACTGGACTCTCGCGACTGTGTTGTATCCATTGTGGATTGAACTTTCACAGTATCATGTTAGATCCGCTCGACATCCATTGCTTTCCTCCTCTCTAAGGTTCTCATAGTCATCATTGTCACCGACGTCCCACTGGGTCATTGTCACCAATGTCCCACTGGGTGTGAGTTTTCCTTGCCCTTATGTGGGCCTACCGAGGATGTCGTGGTGGTTTGTGCAGCCCTTTGAGACACTATTGATTTAGGGCTATATAAGTAAACATTGATTGATTAAGCTTTTATTTTTTTTTTATTTTTTACACTGGCTCAGATTTCTGCAGTGGGCTCGCACAGGTTTTGACACACAGTTACATTTTATGTCAAAAAGGCAACCAATCAGAGAACTAGATAAATGTACGATCTAATTGGCTACTTGGTCTTCAATTAGATTGCTCTAAAAATATATCTAACATCGCTGCACTATGCAGAGGGAAAGAGCTATTTTAAAGTGTAAGTATAGCTTTATTAATTCATTTAAACACCTAAATCTATGGGCACCGCTCTATTTGATTCTTGGGGATAATAATTAGATTCAAAATCTATTCTCGATTCAAAACGATTTTCGATTCACAATCCATCCTCTTTAATAACATAACATTGGGTGCCAGTTCTATGATTGGTTTTGTTCCTCCATAAACTAGACAAACAGCTTCGACCAATTTCTACATTACCTAAAAGAAAACTGTTTTTTTCATTCAATAAAATGATACTTAAGCATTTAATTAGGTCAAATACAAATAAGGTACCAAAAGAAGTATCCCACACTTCTCTTTTTTAAAGAAAACATGCAATAATCTCATGTCAAGTCATCATTAAATGGCCCTGATAAAAGGCATTAATAAATCATGTTATTTTCAAATACATTTATAACTGATAACGGTAGTTCAGCCGGGACATGATCCATAACATCAAAATTAGATTTACAGCCCCGAAATCTTGTTTTTATTTTGATGCACTGTCCTCCACTGTTTGACCAATTAGAAAGTCTATGAGCATGTTACATCCAGGTTGCCAGTTACGTGCTGCCCATCTTTGTCTGGCTACTGCTACTGGTTAAGTTACTAAACATGTCAGACCTTAGTAAATCAAAAAGGCCTTGTTACGATTCTGAACTTATTCATGACGAAGCCAGGAACAAAACAAGGATTTGTATCAAGGCTGCCTTTGAAAGATGGAGACCATTGAAGGCGGAAAATGTTTTTTCATCTAACGCCAAATTTGCTAATTTCCTCATTGACAGGTAAATAAGGCATTTATGTTTTCTTATTACTTGTAATAAATGGAAAAGGACATGTCATATGTCAACTATATTCTCCAATACAGTCTATGATCTTGTCTAAAAAAGCTAGTATGTTCGTGCTAGCCCGGTCAATGACAAAAGGACATATAGGCTAAGAGGGGAAATATATGCACTGACAGGGCAAAATATATTTCCGACAAATAAAACCTGTGGATTTGGGTAGTGTCAGTGCCTATTTTGTTGTAAACATGTTGATATGATGAGGAAATAGGTTCCAACATTGGCACGGCTGTCATGGCACTGTGAAACATATAGAGACAGCCAGGTTACATGATAAAATAATTCCTCATTCGTGTTTGCATAATGTGAACTACATGTACCAAGTTATATGGCAATCTGAAACGTTTGAAACAGTAGCCTATAGGTAGGGCTGGGCGATATATCGATATATACAATATATCGCAGGTTTGTCTCTGTGCGATATAAAAAATGACTATCGTAAAATTCGAGTTTACGTTCTCACGCAGGACTTTTAGCTGCGGGCGTACACTTTAGGCTCTTCTCGCTCTTTCCCGTGTCTCCTTCTTGCAGACAAGCAGCCGCACATTCTTACATACGTCACAAACTGTCACGTCACACGTCACATACACGCCCTCGCAGAGCAGAGAGGTAGCGGCGTGGCTAACGTTAGCTGCTAACATAGCCGTACGAGAAAAAGATGGTGCGGATCTGGTAACAAATGAAGGAAGACTTAATTCTCAATAAAAACACCAGGGTTTCTATCGTCTGGTGGTGGTTCGGCTTCAAGTGGGAATATGTCGAACAGAAAACCGTAATTTGTCAAGTGTGGGGGGAAAAAGCGTTGCTATAAAAAGTAATATTACTGCTAATATGTAGCATCGTTTGTAAAGTCACACGCTAGAGTATGAAGACAATTTCATAACCTTAGTAACATACCATATAGTGAAGGACGAATACTATTTGATTTCCTATTATGCAGCTCATTTTTATTTGACACTTAAAATGTCTTTGACAATCTTGCAATTTATGTTTTGGAAATGACTTGAATGTTTGTGCCATTGCTTAATAACTTAAATAAATACACTTTTGGTCAATTGACTTGTGATTTCCCTCTCTGCATGAAAGTTTAAAAGTAGCATATATTAATGCAGTATGAAGAAGAATGTTTTAATGTATACACATAGAATCATCATACTGCTGTGATTATATGCATCAAGTGTTCATTCAAGGCCAGGGCCAAATATCGTAATATATATCATATATCGCGATATGGCCTAAAAATATCGCAATATTAAAAAAAGGCAATATCGCCCAGCCCTACCTATAGGCATACCTTGGTAAAATGTATTTTCTTTAGTTTTGAGCATACATTAGGCTGCTTAGCATGCTCTACCTATTTTCACCAGTACAACCATTTCTAGCATTGGTTGTAGTTCCTTTTAGTCTTTGTTTTTTTGTTCTTTTTTAAAGAACAAAATGCTTGTATATTCACCTTTTATGGTCCCAGCACCCACACCCCTAGTAAGAGGAAGTGGAAGTTTGAGGTTCTTTGGAGTAGCCCATTCAATCGAGCAGGATTCGGCTGCGTATCTGGCAACCTCAGTCAGGGAGAGGGGGAAGGGACTAAATAATTTTGACCGTGATTGCAGTATAATTTCTGGCCATATTCCTGCATATAACTCCTTTAAAGTAAATTTGTACAGCAGATATAGGCATGTACATTAACAATATGATTTGCCTTAGTGGCTGGACGGAACAAATAAAAATAAAAAAAGTTTTTTTATTTTTATTGTAACCGATTAAAAATCGTTACAAATAATTGTTCGAAAATCATTGTACACCCTTGTTAGCAAACATGCAAATACTTTTATTGTGCACAAAATACATTTTTATTCACTCTAATGTTTATTTGTTGCGTGAGTTTAATTTATTTTCAAAATATGTTTGTGCGAATGAAAACTGATCATTTTGGTCGTTATTATCATCACAATCATTATTTAGTGTTGGGTGTAAGATTATTTATGTCATTTCTATGCAATGATGACAATCAGCTCTACCAATGAGTTTGAGCTCTTAGGCCTTTTAAAAATATTGTAGCTTTATCTACACTGGAAAATGGGAAAAGATCAAATAAGGTGTTTTCCATCAGTTAAGGTCAATGTATATGTGTCAAAGTATGAATTAAATATATTAAAGACAAGTGAGACACGAGCAACATATCTGAAAGATGGAATTGATATAACATGAGAATACAAATTAAAATGACAATATTGCCATCTGTAAAACAGATTCTTAATCACTTTAACACAAATTAAAAATGATGAAATGCCAGCAAGCCATGGGGTCATGAAAGCCAAATCCTGTTTACTTAAATACAGCTTAAGTGGATTTGAGGAAAAATATCCAGTTTAAGGAACTTGTACCAAAACTTCGTTAATGTCTTTCCGCTCAGTTCATTATCAGAGCAGGGATGACAGAATAAATCAATCATTTTTGAATTAAGTAAATTCAGTGTCTTAAAAAAACAGGATTTCACTTCCACAATGTAGTAGAAAATTTTTAACTCACCGTCTGCAAACACATAAGAAAGCAGTAAAGAAAAACAAAGAAAACAGAAAAGACAAAAAACAAAAAGTCAAAGCAATCATGGATGCTAAACAAAAATTAAAATATGTTCACATCAAATAGTTCTGTCTAATAAACACATTCATTTAACATATACACTCCTAAACAAAATGTCAAGACCATGGGAAAATGACAAGTATTCACATTTTCTGAAAGTGAATAAAAACTGAATTTAATTGTCCCTCCAGGTATTGGCGGCAGCTTGCCAAGTTGCGGAAAAAGTTGTGATTTTTTTTCCCCATTAACATTGAAACGGTTGAACTGTGATCTTGCGCATTCATAAACAATGTTTGAAGTTTTCTTTGTAATGTTCAACACAAAAAGAATAGAAATTTAAAAAAGTTGACGACAGTAGATTGCAGTAAAAGCACATTCTAAAATTGGTGGCTGCAGTCACAGTTGGGAAATCTAGACTTCCTAGTCTTCATCCACCTCTTGTTGTTCCACTGGAGGAACAGCTAAATGCTCCCAGGCCAGAAGCATAATCCCTTCAGCGTTTCCTCCTCACTAAGGAGGCACCCAGGAGGCATCCTAAGTCGATGCCGGGACCACCTAAACTGGTACCTCTTGATGGGGAAGGAGCAGAAGTTCTACTCTGAGCTCCTCCCGGATGACAGAGGTCCACACTCTGTGTGATAGTGTAAGTCCAGCCACCCTGCAGAGGTAAGTCCTTGTAGGAAAGTTGATTGACTGGTAAATCAAGAGATTTGCCTTTTGGTTCAGCTCCTTCTTCACCACAAGGTCCGGTACGGCAACCGCATTACTGCAGACTATTAAATCCCACGCTCCCGCCTTTACAGTAAGACAGTGATTTATGAAAGGGGAACTGCATTTTTTTTTTTTTTTTTAAATGTTGCCTTTAATTTACAACCCATATGTAAGACAAGCACATGTTTATTTTTATATACACTAATAAATACATGCTGGCAAAAGTTAGTCTTTGGGAGTCGTTGGATTTAGCCTATAAAGCTCTTAAAAACATTCAAATACTTTTGTCAACATTTTATATACAATCTGCAAGTACTGTATGTATGTAATGTAGTAAGAAGCGCATTCATTACAACATGTCGTATTTACGTGTTTTGGTCATTTTAAGCATACGGTGGCGTATTAATTTCATAGACGCATCACAACATTTTAATTTTACTTCAACAACACTGACTACTACTCACCGCAGACTTCAAGAGCACCAACAAACATAATAAAACATCACTTAACTCTGTGCCTACTCTCACTGGGATGCCGACTGATGGGTTGTTTATATTAGGGCCGCACAATTAGTTTGATTAATATTGAAATCACAATTATTAATCACGATTATTCATTATGTCACACCTTTCGCCATCTAATAACAGCAGTGCGGTCTTAAACGTACGCTGAGACTCCAGGGAATTGAAGCGAGTGAAAAGAAGCGGAACAAAGCGATAGGTTGCAGCAACCTAGAACAAGTTTTTGAATGTTTTCAAATCAGCGAGGTGAAGGGGTTTTGAGCTCATACGCAATGGTTTTCGACATGGTCACGGGTCCGTGCTTCACAGTGCTATTTTCTGTCGCTGTGGTTGTGAAAGTGATTGATTTGATATGAAGCGGAGCCTGCTTTTTAAATGGTAATATCACAGAAGACCACCCTCATTTATACGTGGAAGCAAATTCGGGATCACAATTGAAATTCAATTAATTGTGCAGCCCTAGTTTATATATTCCCATTTAGATAAAGAATGACTCGTAATCCTTACAAAGAAAAATGGGGGGGGGGGGGGGCAACTGGGTGCCTTTCCGGGTCATTCTTGCCATTTCCTGGTCTAAGCTGGCTGTCAAAATGTACAAACGTTTTTTCCCCACATATTTTTACTATCCAAGTGAGAGGCATGATTTATAAGGTAGAAATACTTTTCACCAGGTCAAAAGGTGTGAGAGCAGCTCCCCAGCTCATTGTGTCAGTACAGCAGCATAAGCTACAGTCACTTCTCTCTGATCAATGTGGCGCTAAATGGGTCCTAAACATTAGCACTTAAAACAATATTGTTAATACTTGGTCAATATTCAGGTCTCAAAATGTAAATGGAGTATTGTTTGCGGTTTTTAGATGTTTCATAATTTTATAGACAATAGACGCAATGGCGTCATGGCTCCCATTGGTTCTATTGTAAGCTGACTTTTACTATGTTTATTTACAAGATTGAATGCATTAAAAAAAGACATGTTTTTTTTTTCCTCATAAGGATTGTGAATTATAGGCAAAATTCAAAGAAATGGTAGGTTGGTATCAGTGTTGTCCTGCCAAAGGACATAGCCATCACCAAAAAGGCTGGGACTGTAGGCCAAAAGTGACGCCCGCTGAAACACTGTTACAATCCACCAGTGCAAATAATTGTCATTTTCACCAGTCTTAAGGTTCTTTTCAAGGGTGTGTTTGTTGATAAAAAAGGACCTGAGAATGGACTAAATTAGCTGGGATGTTATTGATACTGACAAAACCATTTTACTTACATAGCTAGAGATCTTGTCACACTAAATGATAAAGCAGGGGTCCCCAACCACGTTTGGCCATGTCCACGGACTGCTACCAGCAATGCAAACAAGTTGACAAAATAGGAATAGTATATGACTAGGAATGTAACTATATGAAAGAAAATGTTATATTACGGTTATTGTGACTAAAATTATCACGTTTATTATTATTACAGTACTGATGAATGTGCTCAAAAAGTACTCACACATTTATAATCAAGTTTTATTTAAAATAAATAACCACACAATATACTTTCTTGGCAGAATAAATATGTTATACAATAATACTTGTACAGCTACTTAAGAGCCAAATTAATATTTTGTAAGTGTTGGGATGTGTTTATCTTCTTGTGTTTTCTTTTGTAAAAGTGTTTGTGTTTTTTAGTGATAGAGAAAAAAACAGGTTTTGGCCGTGTCATGTCCGGTTTGTGATGTCTCAAATTCACTTCCTGTTGTCATATTCCATCGAGTATTGATCAATAGAGCACAGCCTGCAAGTTTATTGTACACAATTGAATATCTTAGTTGGTCAGACAGCATTGAGTTTATACAACTGTCTTCATGTTAGCAGTTACGATATCCAGCGCTAGCTCGTGCCTCTAGTAAATGAGTGTCACCTGTTTGTGAGTTTCAGTGTTGTCAATCATGGTTTTACAGTAAGTTTAATTCAAAACAGTAATATTAGTCAAGTTATACAGTAGTTTATCATTAAACTGTTTATCATTACATGCCTATACGTGACAATAACTTTCGATTACAAATTTTTCAAGTTGTTCAGAGGTTTGACAGAAACAAGTTGATCCGTGGGCTAAACCAGGTTGGGGACCACTGTGTTAAAGGGTTATGAATACACTGCCTTACCTTTAAGTGCAATGACCTTGCTGGCTGGGTTCATGATGGCGCTATCGGCTGAGATAGGCCTGCGGATGGGTGTGTTGGGATCAGCCATGTCAATGATCACAACCTGGGTCTGTTCGCCAACTTTCTCACGGATGCAGATGAATTTATCCGACTCCATGGTTAGGGTGCTGAAGCCTATGTTGGCAGGATTGATGCCCAGGTTTTGGAGCTATATTGGGGAAAAAGCACAGAATTGAAACTGTAGTTGTTAAATATGTTTTATACTATTTAAATACAGTGGCATCCAGTCCACCATTGAACAAATAAAGTAAATAACTGCCTCGAAAATCCATTAAGGCAGAATGAAATGTACTAACTACTTACTTGTTAGGGATGGATCCTTTTTTATATGGATGCAATTTTTTTTATAACCAAACCAATACAGATAACTTTTTGCGTCTCAAAAAAATAAGTATTTGAACACCCTGCTATTTTGCAAGTTCTCCCACTTAGAAATCATGGAGGGGTCTGAAATGTTCACAGTAGGTGCATGTCCACCGTATGAGAGATAACCTAAAAAGAAAAATCCAGAAATCCCAACCTATGATTTTTTTTTAATTTATTTGTGTGATACAGCTGAAAATAAGTATTTGAACACAAACACTAATATTTGGTAGAGTAACCTTTGTTTGCAATTACAGAGGTCAAACGTTTCCTGTAGTTCTTCACAAGGTTTGCACAGACTGCAGGAGGGATTTTGGCCCACTCCTCCACACAGATCTTCTCTAGATCAGTCAGGTTTCTGGGCTGTCGCTGAGTAACAGACTTTCAGCTACCCCCAAAGATTTTCAATTGGATTTAGGTCCGGAGATTGGCTAGGCCGCTCCAGAACCTTGATATGGTTCTTACGAAGCCACTTCTTGGTTTTCCTGGCTGTGTGCTTTGGGTCAATGTCATGTTGGAAGATCCAGCCACGACTCATCTTCAATGATCTGACTGAGGGAATGAGGTTTTTGGCCAAAATCTCACAATACATGGCTGCAGTCATCCTCTCCTTGATACAGTACAGTCGTCCTGTCCCATGAGCAGAAAAACACCCCCAAAGCATGATGCTACCACCCCCATGCTTCACAGTAGGGATGGTGTTCTTGGGATGGTACGCATTATTCTTCTTCCTCCAAACACGCATAGTAGATATGACCAAAAAGGTAAATTTTGGTCTCATCTGTCCACAAAACTTTCTCCCATGACTCCTCTGGATCATCCAAATGGTCATTGGCAAACCTAAGACGGGCCTTAACATGTGCTAGTTCAAGCAGGGGAACCTTCCGTGCCATGCATGATTTCAAACCATGACGTCTTAGTGTATTACCAACAGTGACCATGGAAACAGTGGTCCCAGCTCTTTTCAGGTCATTGACCAAGTCCTGCCGTGTAGTCCTGGGCTGATTCCTCACCTTTCTTAGCATCATTGAGACCCCACGAGGTGATATCTTGCATGGGGCTCCACTCCGATTGAGATTGACCGTCATGTTTAGCTTCTTTCATTTTCTAATGATTGAATGGTTTCCCCCACATTCAAAAAAAATTACGGCCGCCACAAATAGATTTAAAAAAATAAAATAAAAACGTTTTCTTTTTTAAATTGGCTTTTGACTTGCTCGACCGCTCATAAAAGCAATGGGACTCTGTCTGTGAATGGAGCTTGTAGTTACAACTCCAGTGCAGTAGGTGGCGGTAGCCTACTATGCATTGTAACTCCGCCAATGTAATTATATTCCAACTCTGCGTTCTTCTTGGTCATCTTCTTGTTAAAAAATCATAGATTTTGATTTCTGGATTTTTCTTTTTAGGTTCTCTCTCATGTAATGGACATGCACCTACCGTGAAAATTTCAGACACCTCCAGGCACATATACATATATATATATATACATATATATACATTATATATATATATATATATATATATATATAAAAACACATTGTGTGTGTGTGTGTGCGCGGGCGTGCGTGTTTTAGGGGCAGCAAAGCCCTGTCTGTCTGTTATTTCATTGAACTCCATTGTGTTTAGGGATGAATAGTCTCTCCTATTGCAATTGTACTATTTTCAGCTATAGTTACATGAATCATTAGTAATGTAGCAGCCTAGTTTTGAATAGCAGGGTCCCTGCTATCACATCATGATAAAAGGACAACATTTACATAATAAAAGTCAACTTGGGACGGCGTGGGGGAGTGGTGGAGTGGCCGTGCGCAACCCGAGGGTTCCTGGTTCAATCCCCACCTAGTACAAACCTCGTCACGTCCGTTGTGTCCTGAACAAGACACTTCACCCTTGCTCCTGATGGGTGCTGGTTAGCGCATTGCATGGCAGCTCCCTCCATCAGTGTGTGAATGGGTAAATGTGGAAGTAGTGTCAAAGCGCTTTGAGTACCTTGAAGGTAGAAAAGCGCTATACAAGTACAACCCATTTATCATTTTAACTACAGGCTTCCCAGATGATGTAATAAATTAAGAATGATGAGTTGACATTAAACAGTTTCAATGGAAACTGTTTAATGTTGCACTTTTTGTATGTAGAATAAATGTTTTTTCATTTTATTTAATCAAAGCAACAACTTGAGGCAGTTTAATGTGGATTAACGTTGGCAGAATTATTATGGTGTTCCCAATGTTAAAAGGATAAAGCCATTGTTTACAAATTTGGTAAATAAATAACCCAAAAATTTATATTTTGTTGTTTTCTTACTGTACCGAAAAGTGACCTCTAAACCACACACACACACACACAGGAGCCTGGAGCCCTGCCCCTCTTAGGTCACTCACTTCCCTCCTCTAATAAGGTGTTAGTTGGAGTAACTGGTCAGTAAAGGACATTTTTTTCACCACTTTAAAACTTGACACACTGCACTGCGAGCTAGTAAACAAGGGTCAGATGGAATATTGAACAAATCAATGATTGAAGAGACAAACTTGCCATTTAAACAATACCCTATTTGTTGACAACATACAGCCATGGAAGCACATTCAATATTTTTATTAAGCAAAGGCAACACAAACCAGTACCCTTCCTAGCCTGCTAAGCTAACAAAAACAGCTCAAGCTAAAAAGCCCGTGAGAGCCTGGACTCGCTAACGTCACATTACTCGGCAACACGCACCACCGTTTAAAAGGCGCGCACATACAGAGTAGGGCTGGGCGATATGGCCGTTTTTTAATATCGCGATATTTTTAGGCCATATTGCGATATACATCGCAGTATTTTGCCTTAACCTTAAATTAACACTTGATACATATAATCACAGCAGTATGATGACTATGTGTCTACATTAAAACATTCTTGTTCATACTGCATTAATATATGCTAATTTTAAACTCATGCAGAGAAAGAAATCACAATTAAGTCAATTTACCAAAACTGTATTTATTAAAGTTATTAGCAGGTGACTTTTCAAATGATGCTACATATTAGCAGTATTGCTACTTTTGGTAGCAACATTTGTGCCACACACTTGACAAATTAAAGTTCTCTATTCGACATATTCCCGCTTGAAGCCGAACCACCGCCAGACGATGGACCCCGTGCTGTTTTTCTTGGGAATTAATTCTTCCTTCATTTGTTACCATATTCGCACCTTCTTTCTCTCGTATTACCACTCGACTGGGATGAGAATCAGCACCTCCTAGTCCGCTAGCATCACAGCTAACGTTAGCCATGCTGCTACCTCTCTGCTGGGCAGAAAAGCACAAAAACTAAAGAACATTGAAAGTAGGGCTGGCCGATATATCGATATATAAGATATATCGCGGGTTTGTCACTGTGCGATATAAAAAATGACTATATCGTAATATTCGAGTATACGTTCTCACACAGGACTTTTAGCTGCCGGCGTACACTTCAGGCTCTCCTCGCTCTGTCCTGTGACTCCTTCGCAGACAAGCAGGCGCACATTCGTCACAAACTTCCACGTCACACGCAGGGCAGAGAGCTAGCGGCATGGCTAACGTAAGCTGCTAACGTAAGCTGCTAACGTAGCCGTACGAGAGAAAGATACTGCGGATCTGGTAACAAATGAAGGAAGACCTAATTCCCAAGAAAAACAGCAGGGTTTCCATTGTCTGACGGTGGTTCGGCTTCAAGTGGGAATATGTCGAACAGACAACCGTAATTTGTCAAGTGTGGGGGGAAAAGCGTTGCTATAAAAAGTAGCATTACTGCTAATAAGTAGCATCATTTGTAAAGTCACTCGCTAGAAAATGAAGAGAATTTCATAGCCTTAGTAACATACCACATAGTGAAGGATGAATACTATTTAATTTCTTATTATGCAGCTCATTTTTATTTGACACTTAAAATGTCTCTGACAATCTTGCAATTTATGTTTTGGAAATGATTTGAATGTTTGTGACATTGCTTAATAACTTTAATAAATGTATGAAGAAGAATGTTTTAATGTAGACAGAATCATCATATTGCTGTGATTATATGCATCGTGTTCATTCAAGGCCAAGGCAAAATATCGTAATATATATCGTATATCGCGATATGGCCTAAAAATATCGCGATATTAAAAAAGGCAATATCGCCCAGCCCTAATTGAAATCTAAAAAAGTTGTTATTTGTCCCCACAAAACGTAATGAAAAAGAAGCAAAATTGTAGTTCTAAAACCAGGTACAATCCGTAGCAGGAAATACCTCTACAGTTGTACCTTTGGTAAACAAATATAGATATGAACAAAATGACAGTTGTCAGCTGTTTGCATATACTGTATTTCCCCATTCAAACATGGTGGAAAGGTCTGTTACAAGCTACTACAGTAGTAGACAGAGATGCGGTACTCGGTATGATCCTGCACGGGACAATATGCTTTAATTTAAAAAGAAAGGTTATGATATTGAGATGAAAATATTAATCGTGAATTCTTTTTTTTTTTTGTCTTTATCGCCCAGCCCGATTTAATTAGCAGCTCGCCTGCTGAAAAAGTGTGGGCACCCCTGGTGTAGCACTTTTTTCACGAACTGCTGAATAACTTGTGAACAAAACAATTTGTGAATGGAATTTGAATCAAACTGTAAGGGTTGCACAGCTTCAGCAGAGCTTGGACTGCATACCATTTCCTTCAAAAGGAAAGCAGCATCTTGCTCAGCATAAAAAAAGTTGTGTGTGTCAATCACATCAGGGAAGGATGTGCCATGTAATGTGCTGAGGCTTGCACCACTTCATAGCTATATTCCACAACAGGAAACTTGGGACCATTGTCTATGGAGACTGAAAAAACAGGAGTGCAGAGAGCTGCCTCCTCCACTCCATGAGGCACAAGGACATGTGACCAGCTCAACAGTAAGTAACAGGAGGTCTGCTTTGACCTTTAAAAAAAGACAGGAGGGCAGAGAAAGAATTGCAAGCACTATCTCCTTCCAAAGCAATTTCTAAAGAGGTGGTTTGTGGCTCAAAATGTAACTTTTATCTAACATGTTCACAATGCAGCACCACGTCTAGTATTTAGCATATCTGTGTCCTCGCCAGTCTGTCACGAGATATCAGCAGGGTTGTTGCGAGCAAAGTTCAAAGAACAAATGCCAGCGTTGTGGAAGTATAAACGAGCACTGCATTATTAAATGAACATTTCAACATGGGGTTAGGGGTTGCTGAGTCAACAGATACTGAAGTAGGAATCCATTGATTAAACAATTTTACTATTAACTGTGATAATATACTTGAGAGCTTCGAGTTGAAACAGAAAGTGAAAGCCATTTAGCTGTTGATGCAGTTGTTAGCTTAATTTTAAAGCGATTTAGAGGAATAATGGATTGCTCCCATTAGCTGCATTGCTGGCCAAGAACGAGACGATTAGTACAAGTTAAGTGCAACAAAAACAAACTTTTTACATTTTGTCTCATACAATACGTATTGTAAACTATAGGCAAACTTGCAAAGAAAGTGCAGTTCCTTTAAAAAAATACATTTCAATTACAATGTTGAAATACAGGTTTATCATATTTAAAAGAGTATACTTGCATTATTAGAATATATTATCCTTTCACTAGTGGTTAAAAAAAAAATTATGGTAATAATATCATCTGTATTAATTTGTAGGTCAATATATAGTTGAGCAAAATTTGTTATCGGCCCAGACAGAGTTCTAATAAGTCCAATTTGGTGCATAATTTGTGTGATTACCACCATTAAAAAGGTAAGACTTAATACCCAGTCAAATTGTTATATTATATATAATATTGTTCTCCTCAGCCTTCCGGGTAAGGTCTGTTCAGGTGTACTGGAGAGGGGGCTACACCAGATAGTCGAACCTCGGGTTCTGGAGGAGCTGTGTGGTTTTCGTCCCGGTGGTGGAAATGTGGACCAGCTCTATACTCTCAGCAGGGTCCTTGAGGGTGAATGGGAGTTTGCCCAACCAATCTACACGTGCTTTGTGGACTTGGAGAAGGCATTCGACCGTGTCCTTCGGTAAGTCCTGTGGGGAGTGCTCAGGGAATATGGGGTATCGGACTGTCTGCTTGTGGCGGTTCGCACCCTGTATGATCGGTGTCAAGGCTTGGTCCGCATTGCCAGCAATAAGTCGGCCCCGTTACCAGTGAGGGTTGGATTCACTCCACTCTTTGTTACCGATTCTGTTCGTAACAATTGATTGATATACCAGTACATCGATTTACATCAAGTATATCGATCTGGCAAGTTTGCCTTCTGGATGATATGTATTGATCCAAAATCGTTTTGAAAAGGGATTTTTTTTATATCAAAAAAGGAAAACATTTGATTTAAGAACAGCAGAATTCATATGAAGTTTTAACCTTTAATAACAGGACATTAAACGTTGAGCCTATTTCGCCTATCTGTGACATCATAATCATCTGTGGCGGATAACTGCTAAGGCAGAGAAAGGTCATAAAAAATGCAAACGCCACAACAGAATACCATTAACGACAACACAAAAAACTTCTACAGCACGATTGCAAAAGCAACAATAAATACAAATGACAACACAATTATTTAAAGCCACAAAAGACGTGACGATACTGAAATTACAGCAGAGCAAGTTAGTTACGCGTCGACTTTCGGAACACAACACAATATGTGACAACACGCCACTGGCAGTCAAGGAAAAGTTATTTCATTAGAAACAAATAAATACAAGAAATGGATCAAGGAGACTAGGACATTAGGAAGTGAGGGGCCAACATTATCAACAGGGAATAAGGGGGTATACATGCTTCCGCACACCTGGGACTCTGTCCATCAACAGCGATGTCATACCGGAGAACAGATACTGTATGGCTAGGTCAGGGACCTTTATTTAGCAGGTAAATGGACTCTTAAAATGTCGGTTACTGAAGTTTTGTCTTACTTTGCTTGAATGTTGAAAATGTAAGTAGAAACAGTTTCCTCTTGTTAATTCAACCTTAAGTGCTGGTTGTACTTTAATCAAATAAGATGTGAAATGTGTTGGCCATTAAAGGCTTACTGAAATGAGATTTTCTTATTCAAACGGGGATAGCAGGTCCATTCTATGTGTCATACTTGATAATTTCGCGATATTGCCATATTTTTGCTGAAAGGATTTAGTAGAGAACATCCAAGGTAAAGTTCGCAACTTTTGGTGCTGACAAAAAAGCCCTCCCTTTACCAGAAGTCGCAGACGGTGACGTCACAAGTGTGGGAGCTCCTCACATATTCACATTGATTTTAATGGGAGCCTCAAACAAAAACTGCTATTCGGACCGAGAAAATGACAATTTCCCCATTAATTTGAGCGAGGATGAAAGATTCGTGTTCGAGGATATTGATAGCGAAGGACTAGAAAAAAATAAAACGTGATTGCATTGGGACGGATTCAGATGTTTTTAGACACATTTAGTATGATAATTCTGGGAAATCCCTTATCTTTCTATTGTGTTGCTAGTGTTTTAGTGAGTTTAACAGTACCCGATAGTCGGAGGTGTGTCTCCACGGGTGTCTTGACGCCAGTGTCTCAGGGGAGTCGACGGCAGCTATGGACGGCACAAGCTCAGCTGATCTCCGGTAAGAAGCGACTTTTTACCACAATTTTCTCACCGAAACCTGCTGGCTGACATTCCGTCTTGATTCATGTTCGCTTGACCGTGCTCTGATCCGTAGTAATGTTTCACCTGCAGGAATTTTAAACAAGGAATCACCGTGTGTTTGTGTGGCTAAAGGCTAAAGCTTCCCAACTCCATCTTTCTACTTTGACTTCTCCAATATTAATTGAACAAATTGCAAACGATTCAGCAACACAGATCTCCAAAATACTGTGTAATTATGCGGTTAAAGCAAACGACTTTTAGCTGTGTGTGTGTGCAGCGCTCATATTTGCTAAAAACCAGTGACGTCTTGCGTACATGTCATCATTACATGACGTTTTCAAGACGAAACTCCCAGGAAATTTAAAATTGCAATTAGTAAACTAAAAAGGCCGTATTGGCATGTGTTGCAATGTTATTATTTCATCATTGATATATAAACTATCAGACTGCGTGGTGGGTAGTAGTGGGTTTCAGTAGGCCTTTAATTGCTGTTTGCTTGCTTGTATCCATAATTAGTTTACCACTAATTCCCTTAAAAGAAATAACAGACACATGGAAAACTTCACCTGCAATGTCTAGTAGCCAGTATTTTTCAGAGTCACAATGTTTTTTTTTGGAATTGGTTTCAACTGACTGAATCGTTACAGAACAAATTAGAACTTTCCTGAATTGTACAGCCAGCCACAAATATCGAATCAAATCGTTATATCAAATCGTGACACTCCTGAGATCTAATTATGCATTTCAGTTATTAACACTGCAAAAAATAGATAACTAAAAATTAAGAAATTAGCATGGATGACAGTTAATAACAATAACAGAGTTTATTTCCCACAATAAGTAACACTTACCCATGGAGATCATTAAAGTTCATCTTAGGCTTAAAATAATATTATTAATTCATTTATAAAAATTATTTATATACATATTTTCTACTGCTATTGTAATGTTATTTGATAACTTGTTTCCGACAGCAACAAATACCACGATAACATTTCTAAGGGATTTGTGTTTTTATTAATTTTTGTAGTGATATTAATCGATGCCTAAATAATCGTGAAACCGTATTTGTTACTCAGACTATAATGATCATTCAAACTCTATAATTGTAGCATCCAAATACTGAAGTGGACGCTGATATGGAATTATAGGCTCAGTACCTTCACAACATAACCCTATTAGCATCCATCATGAGCCAAATCCAGTCCAATCCTCATCTGCTAGCAATTAATCTTTTGATTCATTATTCGAATAGTCGACTCATCTAGACCTGGGCCAATATTTGAAAAGTAAATTACTCGAACGATTAATTAAAATGAAGTCCCCAGTTTTGACAGCATTAATAAATCACCATGTGCATGCCTGTTTACAGGCTACAAGAACAGTCATTCTTTGCATCGGTTTCAGCAGCTGCAGGCATTTGTACTAGGGCTGGGCGATATGGCCGAAAACTATATCACGATATACATTTTTATATTGATCGATAGATAATTATTGATACTTTTTATGACTTATTTAAGCCTGCCATTAAATAAAGTAAAACAATTTCAAACTTCCCAAGGGTGCTATCTATCAGTGGAGAGTGTGTCTGGGAGCCAGGTTGGATGAACGCGGCTAAGGTAATAAAATAATTAAAATAGATTATGTTAGTTGCAGATTTGAAACACTCAATTGCAGTAGTGTAGAAGCAATTGAACGGTTCGTCTCACTCCATGCAGTAAATTCACAGCAAGACGGGGCAAACACAATAGTGTTATTAAAGTACCGTGTGTGTGTGTGTGTGTGTGTGTGTGTGAGTGCGTGCGTGCGTGTTCCTTTAAGAATGGCACTGTTTTGGGTGAGTGACGCTCCTGGAGGGAGTGCGGTCTGGGACTGGGAGGCGAGAGCCGAACAGCAAGAAAGACGTAACACTCGGTAGTTGATACTGTTACGTCATTGGCTGTGCGTGTCCCTCCCATTGCTCAATGAATACTGTTAACTTATTGGCCTTTTGCATGTCTCTCCGATTGCTCAGTGACACTTCTTTTTTCCTGTTCGCTGGGTTCCCAAAGCACCAGTGACAATGTACAATAGTACATTTTTGTGTACAAAAAAACCCCCTGTCTACATAAAAAGCTTGAGTGACTTCATGAAACAAATATCGCTTCATAATTTCTGGTTTCTTCAGACCAAATTATATTATTATACATCGAATATTTTATTGAAGCTATTTTATATTGATATCGAGTATGTGTTCATCGTACTAAATAGTAGGGGTGTAACGGTCCACAAAATTTTCGGTTAGGTACGTACCTCGGTTTAAAGGTCACGGTTCGGTTCATTTTCGGTATAGTAAGAAAAGAACAAAATATAAATTTTTGGGTTATTTACCAAATTTGTAAACAATGGCTTTATCCTTTTAACATTGGGAACACTATAATATTTTTGCCCACGTTAATCAACATTAAACTGCCTCAACGTGTTGCTCAGATTAAATAAAAAGACAAAACTTTTTTCTACATAAAAAAAGTGCAACATTAAACAATTTCAAGTCAACTCATCATGCTTAATTTATTACAGCATTTGGGAAGACTGTAGTTAATTTTTATTATGTAGATGTTATATTTGTATCAACATGTGATAGCAGGGACCCTGCCATTCAAAACTAGGCTGCTACATTACTAATGACTAATGTAACTAAAGCTGAAAAAAATAGTACAATAACAATTGTAGAGACTATTCATCCCTGAACACCTTGGAGTTTATGTAGGCTTTATGATGCACTTACATTATTATATCAACTATCACAGACAGAAACTCTTCATTTAACATAATGTCCTTTTTTGCTGCTTCAACACACCTCAATCAACATTGTCCGTAACATACACACACACACCGCAAAATTAGCTAACGTTACGCTAAAAGCTAATTAGCCTTCACCTTAAGCCAGGACTGCGAGTGAGCTGAGCTGCAGTTTGTTTCTAGAAGGTCAACAGGCTCATAGTGATGTTAGTAGTAGTTGACTTGGAATTGTTTAGTATAATTTGGAGAGAGTCCGCTGCTCACCTGCTAAACACCTATCTGCTCGACGCCGAAGCGCTGACTACATGCAGTCTGAATACGCACTGCTGATTGGATGTTACCGCTACGGTTGTAACCAATCGGATGGTTGTGTGGGTGGGACAATGCTGGGTGCTGTGTAGGAGACGGAGGCAGAAAGCAGAGTAGCTTATTAAGACTTTAGCATAGGCGGCTACTTCATATGTTAGTGTGGAAACTCGTTCGGTACTCTTCCGCACCGAATCGAAACCCCCATACTGAAACGGTTCAATACAAATACACGTACCGTTAGACCCCTAGTAAATACCGATATCGTGTTATCGGCTCTGCCCTAGTTGGAACACATTATTTTACAGCACCTCAAATTCAAACTGCACTTGAATGTATTTGCATTGTATATAAGATACAGGATTTGGGTTTTAAAAACTCCACAATATGGGTCACCGCTTGCAGTTTGCTAAAGCACTAGTGAGAAGCTATGATGTATACAAGTAAAAAAAGAATACAAATATTAATTTACCATGCGAAAGTGTTGTTTAGTAAATAAGTCTTATAATATTCACCCCACCACTGATACTTTGTTTACTGTAGAATGTTTGTGATTACGAGCCCCAAAAAACTTTTGAGAGACAAAAAAAAAGTGTTTTTCTCTTTACCCCTAAAAAATTTACTGAAAAAGCAAAATCATGGCTCTAAAAACCAGGTCGGACCGTAGCGTGGGTTACCTGTACTGTTGCACCACTAGGAAACACAATAATAGATATGAACTAAATTACAGTTGTCAGTTGTTAGCATACATTACCTTAATCAAACATGGTGAAAATGTCTGTTGGAAGAAACTGCAGTAGGGATACAGTACTCAGTATAATCCTGCACGGGACAATATGCATTAATTAAAAAAACTAATTGTTATATTATTTAAGATTAGATGATCTGAAAAGAGTAATTGTGATATTTATTTTCTTCCATATCGCCCAACCCTATTTGTCACTCAATCTTACATGAGTCCACTGTGACTGTCTGTTGCCCCCTGGTGGTTGGCTGACTGTTGGTTGTCAATGTGCTTGGATAAGAATGCAGCGGAGCCTGTTTTTTAAATGTTAACATCGCTGACTATCACCCTCTTTTAATCGTAGCTGCCAAAATTGTGATAACGATTCAAATTTGATTAATTGTGCATCCACTTATATGACCTGTTAAAACATCTGCTTATACTCTAGGGTAGTGTTTATAATGTTACTCTGCACTTTTTACTGAGAAAGGTCCTAACTTCATTGTCAGTTAGGTAATGAATACTGTACCTCACTCTACATATAACAAAATTAAAGTGCAACTTCGTTTATCATACGAGTACTTTATTTAGCTATTTTATTTACCTTTCTGGCTGTGTATATTTGAGGGTGCCCCAACCCCACCTCAACAGACGCAGGACCTTTTTTTTTTATTGCATTTGGTTGTGATTATTTTTGCTAACAATATAATTTATTGTTATTAGTTGGATTTATTTGTTTTTCTTCAAATAAGAGATTTAAAAGTTTACATATAAATCACAAAGTTAAAATATAAGGGAAATACAAGTTTATTGCATTTGAAAGGTTATGCTGGCAATATTATCTCATTTTAGGCCTTGGCGATATTGATTCAATCGATAAATTGAAGTTTTTTGTTGCAGACAATTTAAAATAAACAAAAAATAAACAGCAGCACAATAAACTTATTCCTGCATCTGAAAACTGAAGCCTTTAGCAGCCGAGTGCAGGAAAATGCAACTCTTTACGAGGCAAATAAGACCACAACAACAAACTGACGCCAGCTAAAATGCAGCTTCCTATGGTAGAATAAAATACAAAAGGTACCATGTACAATGAGACAGCAGCACAGAGAACAATCATGAAAGCAGTCGCTAAGCACATCGCCACAATGTGGTGCACTTACAATAAAAAAGCCTGCGTTTATCTACTTACTAAAACTAAAGTTCTCTCAATGTTTTACTTGATTATTTATTTGCATACAATGTACAATACTACATTTTTATTTACAAAAATATTTTATTCAAGGCGGACATGTTAAATTTGTACTTTTATTAATCTCAATATTGGAGATTATTTA
This sequence comes from Nerophis ophidion, assembly GCF_033978795.1. NCBI lineage: Eukaryota > Metazoa > Chordata > Actinopteri > Syngnathiformes > Syngnathidae > Nerophis > Nerophis ophidion. Next base: position 48,825,773 of record NC_084614.1, read on the forward strand.
TTTGCATACATTGTGCAATGCTACAATTTTTTGTTAACAGAAGTAACTTGTCCAAGACAGAAGTTTTGCCTCCCATAGAAAGCTCTACATTTAGTTCTTTGAAATTATTCCATAAAAAGTCAAATTTATACCTCGTCAAAAAAAAACATTATACAAATTAGAATTTTGCTAAGAGTAAGATGCAGTGTATGCTGTGTCATTTCAAACTACTAGTCTTATATAAAAAAAAAAAAGAAAAACATGCGTTGCTATTTGTTTACACTTGTGTATTATTGCACGTAAATTAATTATAATATAAACATTTCAAAACAGAGTATAGGTTACAAAAGCTCCTCCTTTGGCTGCTGAAATATACACAAACATATTTTGTCATTTACAGTTTTGAAAAGTGCACTACCAATAAATAGCCCATGAATTGATCAACGTGGACCCCGACTTAAACAAGTTGAAAAACTTATTCCGGTGTTACCATTTAGTGGTCAATTGTATGGAATATGTACTGAACTGTGCAATCTACTAATAAAAGTATCAATCAACCATAGTACAAGCTTGAGTTTCGATCCAATTCTACATAGTCACAGAGGCAGTAATGGCCACTTAAATATTTTTTTTTACTTACATATTTAAGATCATGGAATAATTTTCCTTTCCAAATTTTACTCAATTATAATCGTCAAAAAACTATGAAAAAAATATTAATTTCATGTTTGCTTATATACATACTGTACAAAAGTTTAACCCAAACAAACTGAACACTAGTACACAATAACCCGACAAAACAAAAAACTACCATCAACTCCCGGGGTTTCCCCTAACTGCCAAGATACCTGTGGCGGTGGTGATGTGGTTACAATGACGACTTGGAGGGCAGGACTCTGTGCAGGCCAGACAAGTTCATCCACACCAGACTCTGTCATCCATGTCTTTATGGACCTTGCTTTGTGCAGTCATGTTCAAAGAGGAAGGGGCCTACTCTGAACTGTTCCCACAAGGTTTTGGAATGGAATTGTCCAAAATGTTTTGGTATCCTGGAGCATTGAAAGTTATTTTCACTAGTTCTCTTAAAGTAGTGAACAGCACACTATAAAAATAGATGATATATAAAATGCAATAGACAACCTAACACCTTAAATCCTCCTCTTTGGCACAATGCAGTCCGAAATGTACAGTTCTCCTGTCAACCTCCAAACCCAGACTCGTCCATCTGATTGCCAGATGGAAAAGCGTGATTCATCACTACAGAGAACGCGCCCCCACTGCTCTAGACTCCGGTGACAACGTCCTTTACACCACTAATTGGAAGGTCACATGAAGTTTGGAGCTCTGTAACAACTGACTGCAGAAAGTCGGCGGGATATTTGCACTATGCGCTTCAGCTGGGGAAGGGCGATATATCGATATACTCTATACTCGTGGGTTTGTCTCCGTGCGATATAGAAAATGACTATATCGTGACATTCGAGTATACGTTCTCACTCAGTTGCTTTTAGCTGCTGGCATTACACTACAGGCTCTTCCCACTCTGTGTTGTCTCTCCTCACAGACAGCAAGCGCACCTTCTTACATACGTCACATACGTATACGCCCTCGCGGAGCAGAGAGGTAGCAGCATGGGTAACGTTAGCTGTGATACGAGCGGAGCCGTGCGAGTGGTAACACGAGAGAAAGAAGGTGCGAATCTGGTAACAAATTGTGGAAAAATTAATTCCCAAGGGGTCCATCGTCTGGCGATGGTTTGGCTTCAAGTGGGAATATGTCGAACAGACAACCGTAATTTGTCAAGTGTGGGGCAAAAGCGTTGCTACAAAAAGTAGCATTACTGCTAATATGTAGCATCATTTGAAAAGTCACCTGCTACAGCAGGGGTGCTCACACTTCTGTAGGCGAGCTACTTTTCAATTGACCAAGTCGAGGGGATCTACCTCATTCATATATATCATTTATATGTTTTTATTTATGAAACATATGTTTTTGTAAACATATTAAAGGTTTTTAATGATAATGCAATAATGTTTAACACATATAGAGTCCTTTCATTCATGAAGACAAGAATATAAGTTGGAGTATTACCTGATTCGGATGACTTGCATCGATTGGAATTCGACAGAAGTGCGGATAACGTCGGCATTTTCAAATGGAGAACAAAAGTCCTCCTTTCTGTCCAATACCAGATGAAAGTGGTTGGTTTTTGGCATCTTATTTGTCCAGCTCCCATACTCGTTTTTATACACATAACAAGAAATCCATTAACTCTGTAACTTGCTAGCTTGTGCACGTCAGCTTTCTGAGACTTTTGTTTTGTTAGCGCAGGCAAGAGGGAGCAGCGCTTTTATTGTCAAGATAGGAACTGTGCAGTCGGTCTTTAGAGTTTTGACAGGAGGTACGGCGTTAATGTGTTAAAATAAAAAGTGTTTCTCGCCTTCCTGTCTATCACTTTTTCTTAATAATTAGCTCGCAGCAGCCAGTTTCATCTCAGGTGTCGTGAATATCAATCAAGTGACGAAAGTGACGTCTTGTTGAAGATTGATGATCAATAATTTTTACGGCTATTTTTTTTAAATGCCTGGCTGGCGATCGACTAACATCCTCCGCGATCGACCGGTAGCTCGCGATCGACGTAATGGGCACCCCTGTGCTAGAGAATGAAGAGTGAATACTCCGCATGTCAACATCTCCATTCGGTGCCACACACCCACACCATCAAAATGCCGAGGCAAACATTTCCAGATCAACACTGTATGGAAAAAATAGTCAACAACAAAAGGAGATCATGTCCGCAGTAACCTACCGCATACCAAATAGCGAACGCTATTTGATTTCCTATTATGCAGCTCATTTTTATGACAGTTATTGAAATACCTTGTGTGACATCACGCACGAAAGTGCACTTTATTTGTTTTAAACTATTCTAGTGGCGTTCTGTACAAAAAGTGCACTTTAATTTAGAGTTTTGTTTTGATATGTCATCTTAGTGACTTCATGCACAATAGCTTGTTTTAAAATGTCTCTGACAATCTTGCACTTTGTTTTGGAAATGACATAAATGTTTGTGCCACTGCTTAATAACTGTTTAATAAATACGGTTTTGGTCAATTAACTTAGTTGTGATTTCCTTCTCTACATGAAAGTTTAAAATGAGCATATGTTAATGCAGTATGAACAAGAATGTTTTAATGTTGACACATAAAATCATCATACTGGTGTGATTATATGTATCAAGTCTTAATTCAAGGCTAAGGCAAAATATTGAGATATATATCGTGTATCGCGATATGGCTTAAAAATATCGAGATATTAAAAAAAGGCCATGTCGCCCAGCCCTAACTTCAGCTATTGCTGACCCCTCTCTGTCAGATTACGTGGCCTACCACTTCGTGGCTAAGTTGCGTTGTTCCCAAACTCTTCCTTTTTCTTATAATAAAGCAGTCAGTTGACTTTGGAATATTTAGGGGAGAGGAAATTTCACAACTGGATTTGTTGCACAGGTGGCATCTTATGACAATTCCACGCCGGAAATCACTGAGCTCCTGAGGGCGGCCCATTCTTTCACAAATGTTTCTAGAAACAGTCTTCATGCCCAAGTGCTTGATTTTACACACTTGTGGCCGGGCCAAGTTATTAGGACACCTGATTCTGATCATTTGGATGTGTGGCCAAATACTTTTGGCAATATAGTGCATATGTGGAGGAAAAAGGCACAGCACACCAACATCAGAACCTCATCCCAACTGTGAAATATGGTGGAGGTGGCATCATGGTTTGGGGCGGCTTTGCTGCCTCAAGGCCTGGACGGATTGCTTTCATCGATGAAAAAATGAATTCCCAAGTTTAACAAGAAATTTTGCAGAAAAACTTAAGACCATCTGTCCGCCAAATGAAGCTCAACAGAGGATGGCTATTGCAACAGGACGACGACCCCAAGCATAGAAGTAAATCAACAACAGAATGGCTTCAACAGAAGAAAATACGCTTTCTGGAGTGGCCCAGTCTAAGTCCTGACCTCAACCCGATTGAGATGCGGTGGAATGACCTCATGAGAGCGATTCACACCTTAAAATCCCAAGAATGCACTGAAACAGTTTTGTCACATACTTTTTCCACCCTGCACAGTGAATGTTAACATGTTTTCAATAAAAAGATGTAAACTTTATTTTTTGTGTAGTATAAGTTTAAGCAGACTGTGTGTCTATTGTTGTGACTTCGATGAAGAGCAGAAGACATTTTATCACCAATTTCTGCAGAAATCCAAGTTATCCCAGAAATTGGTCGATACTGATCGCGGGCCAATCAATCACCAAGCATTGGAATTTATGCTTCACTCAATGCTGACAGTACTCATGCAGCTCCAGCTCATAATGTTAAATTTTAAGGAAAACACATTTCACATGACAATAGTAGTTCTCTTAAAAGTAGTCAACAGCACACTATAAAAATGGATGATACATAAAATGCAATCTTAGCAAGTTTACAAGCTGACAACACATGACTGCAATGAGTGAAAAGGAGAAGGTAATTATTTTATTTCTGCAACACACTGGAAAAAAAACTATGGTCTAAGTACTGAATGTATGTATTAGAGATTAGTGTTTCACTAGATTTGTCAATCAGCTAAACAAAAACACTGTCAATAATTTTAATGTAGTTTGTCAAATGTCCATGCGTTCTACCACACAGACATCTTTATTCAACAACATTCTTTAATAGTGGAACGTAACAAAAAAAATCAACAGGCACTATACGAACTGACATTTAACAGTGAGTCTGCTGGGTTATAAAATTGTTGTCTCAGATGCTTCAACAAGTATACAATGCCACATAGGGCTGGGCGATATATCGTTATATCCGATATATCGGGGGTTTGTCTCTGTGCGATATAGAAAATTACTATATCGTAATATTCGAGTATACGTTCTCACGCAGGATTTTTAGCTGCGGGCGTACACTTCAGGCTCTCCTTGCTCTTTCCCGTGTCTCCTTCTCGCAGACAAGCAGGCGCACATTCTTACATACGTCACAAACTGTCACGTCATATGTCACGTCACATACGCGCCCTCGCAGAGCAGAGAGGTAGCGGCGTGGCTAACGTTAGCTGCTAACGTAGCCGTACGAGAAAAAGATGGCGCGGATCTGGTAACAAATGAAGGAAGACTTAATTCTCAATAAAAACACCAGGGTTTCTATCGTCTGGTGGTGGTTCGGCTTCAAGTGGGAATATGTCGAACAGACAACCATAATTTGTCAAGTGTGGGGGGGAAAAGCGTTGCTATAAAAAGTAGCATCACTGCTAATATGTAGCATCGTTTGTAAAGTCACTTGCTACAGAATGAAGAGTGTTTCATAAACTTAGTAACATACCACATAGTGAAGGACTAATACTATTTGATTTCCTATTATGCAGCTCATTTTTATTTGACAATTAAAATGTCTCTGATAATCTTGCAATTTATGTTTTGGAAATTACTTGAATGTTTGCGCCATTGCTTAATAACTTTAATAAATACACTTTTGGTCAATTGACTTAGTTGTGATTTCCCTCTCTGCATGAAAGTTTAAAAGTAGCATATATTAATGCAGTATGAAGAAGAACGTTTTAATGTATACACATAGAATCATCATACTGCTGTGATTATATGCATCAAGTGTTCATTCAAAGCCAAGGCAAAATACCGTAATATTGTATATTGCGATATGGCCTGAAAATATCGCAATATTAAAAAAAGGCAATATCGCCCAGCCCTAATTCCACATCACCTAATTGACAATGATTACAATGCCCAGGCCAAATGTCAAAATCGCTATGTTTATTTACTACTTTTATTTCATAAAAAAACATGTTGTGCCTTGATATTATCCAGCATTCACATGGGCTGACCAAGACAATGTACTATATGGTTTGTGGCAAAAGTTCAGGTTACTTTTTAAAGTAGTATTACAGGTGGGAGTCTTTGGATGTGATTACTATTCAGGGGCTAAGATTCAATTATAAATCATTTATTTATACATCTTTAGTTATTATATTGTATATTACTACCGAATTCCTGACAATAAGCCGCTACTTTTTTCTTACGCTTTGAACACTGCAGCTTATTAAACGGTACGGCTAATTTATGGATTATTTGCTAACTGCCATAACAATTCATGTTCAATAGTTTTCAATAGACCCAAGCAGAGACACTAAAATGGTTTGTGTTATGGCGCTAGGGCTGGACGATGAATGCAAAAATAATAATGATTATTTTTGATTAATAACACAATTATTCATATATTTTGAACTATGAGTATGTACCACCAAAACTCAACTTTAAGTTAAAAAAAAAAAAAACGGATATGAATTAGTAACGAATAAACCACAAGTAAAATGAAAACAGTCAACATAAAACATTAAAATAATAGCAATATCCATCCATCCATTTTCTACCGCTTATTCCCTTTTAGGGTCGCGGGGGGGCGCTGGCTAATATCGGGCGGAAGGCGTCGTACACCCTGGACAAGTTGCCACCTCATCGCAGGGCCAACACAGATAGACAGACAACATTCACACTCATTCACACACTAGGGCCAATTTAGTATATATAAAAAACAAAATTAAGTTTTTCAGTTTTGTTTTCCAATTCCTTTTTTTTTATCACCTTATAGTGTGTGATTTTTGTGTCAAAATTTAAGTAAATATTTGTTGATTACAGTAAATGTAAAAATACTCACTTATTGCTTTAATACATTTTTGGACAATTTTGACAAGCATATTAGATCAGAGAATAATTGTGTAAATGTATTAACAATTGCTTTATTTAAGTACATTATGCTTGTGTAGAGTACTTTTTTGAAACCTCCATTATGTTAACGCGGTCAGACCCGATGAGGGGCACCGTGCTATTATTGTGAAAAGTAGCAACCATGTAAAGTAAAAAGTAAAACAGTCCATAGTGTCAGCTCGAAAAGATTGTTCATTCATCCCCCAAGCGAGGGCTGCACAATTAACTGAATTTTAATCGTGATTACGATTTTGGCCGCAACGATTAAATGATGGTGATTACCGGCGATATTGACATTTGAAAAGCAGGCTCCACTGCATATCAAGTATAGTACTTTCACAACAAGCGACTGAAAGACAGTGAACTCATGTGAGAGTAAATGAAAGAATGACTGACAGTTAATCAGCCGGCCAGCCGGCTGTATATTAGGGAAAATAAATGCATTATTACATTGGTGCCCTTGTATCCCGTAGAGTAACCCACATGTCAGGTAATAATAGCCTGCTAAATGAACAAATAAATGTCCATACTTGGCAAGCAGGCCTCCTTAATTTATTATTTGTGCCTTTTAAAACCATTGAATGTTCAGACACTTTGGGCCGAGTAGCAATAAACTTGCGGTTCACAGACATATGTCGTCTATCTACTTATTCATAAATATGGCTAAAAGAGTTGCCAGCCGGTAGCCACACTGTATTGAAATTATCATCAACTCGCTAATTTCCTCTTTTTAGCTGGTTACTTTCTGCCAGGGTTTCCCCATAATGTATTTGATTGTGGCAGTGCGCCACGGCAACGTATTAGCCACCGCACCTTAAATATTTGGGGTTTTTTTACGTGAAAACAAAATATAGTAATATAATGTATTCTAGCGTAAAGAAGACAAAGTCTGACGCTCTTTTTAGCTTTTATTGCCAAACTTATGCCTACAACGGGCACAAACATTCTCCGCCAACATGAACATCATAACACACAAACATACACAGCCTACCACCAGCAGGTAGTTACAGTATGAATTGATATATATAGTTTATTATTTGCATACTATTAACTAGTGATACACTGCAGATTTGGGTGTAGAAAGAGATGTATTTTGATCACCAGAACACCGCTGCCAAAATTGGACGTTGTGATGACGTTATGTGGATCAGAAGCATGTCCACGATGTGGACGTAATTTAATGTATCCGAGATATACCCACGTACAGTGATATTCAAAATTTAAGATGACAGGAGCAATAATCCCTTTTAATTAGACGTAGGCTCTCATCAACATGAAGCAAATGTGACATTAGGCTCTCTGTAGCTCGCTTTTCGTCGCAGGCATGGAGTGACAGAAGTAACTAAACGTGTATAGTCTCCAATAACGGCAGAAATTGTTGATAGTTGTATTGCCAGCAGTTTTTATTTAAAAAAAAAAAAAAAAAGGACTGACAGAAAGGATTGGAGAAATTACAAAAAAAAAAAATCAACAAAGCGCATTGTACAATAAGCAGCAACAAATGAATATTAGAGCAAAACGATAAGTAAGACGAAATATAGGTTAATACTAGAGCTGTGAATCTTTGGGTGTTGATTTTTTCGATTAAATTCAATTCTCGATTCAAAAACGATATTTTTCCGAATCAAAACGAATCTGTATTCATTCAATACATAGGATTTCAGCAGGATCTACCCCAGTCTGCTGACATGCAAGCAGAGTAGTAGATTTTTTTTTAAAAAGCTTTTATAATTGTAAAGGACAATGTTTTATCAACTGATTGCAATAATGTAAATTTGTTTTAACTATTAAACGAACCAAAAATATGACTTATTTTATCTTTGTGAAGATATTGGACACAGTGTGTTGTCAAACTTATGAGATGCGATGCAAGTGTAAGCCACCGTGACACTATTGTTCTTTTTTTTATTTTTATAAATGTCTAATGATAATGTCAAAGAGGGATTTTTAATCACTGCTATGCTGAAATTATAACTAATATTGATACTGTTGTTGATAATATTCATTTTTGTTTCACTACTTTTGGTTTGTTCTGTGTCGTGTTTGTGTCTTCTCAATTGCTCTGTTTATTGCAGTTCTGAGTGTTGTTGGGTCAGGTTTGGTCTTGGAATTGGATTGCATTGTTATGGTATTGCTGTGTAGTGGTTTGTTCGATAAAAAAAAATATATATATGTATATATTTTTTTCAAATGAGAATAGATTCTGAATCGCACAATGTATTCGATTCGTATTCAAATCGATTTTTTCCCACACCCCTAGTTAATACTATAATTAATAACAGATTAGGACTGGGCCATATATCGATATAAACGATATATCGCAGGTTTGTCTCTGTGCGATATAAAAAATGACTATATCGTAATATTCAATTATATGTTCTCAGACAGTTGCTTTTAGCTGCGGGCATTACATTAAGGCGTTTCTCACTCCTTCTCGTCTCTCCTTCTCACAGAGACTCAAAACAAGCCAGCCTTCTCACATACGTCACATTCTGTCGCGCGTCTAGCGCCATACGCTATCGCAGAGCAGAGAGGTAGCAGCATGGCTAGCGTTAGCTGAGGCAGGTCGTGCAAGCAGAGCGGAGCGGAGCTTGTGACAATACAAGAGAGAGAAGGTGCGAAACTGATCACAAATGGAGGAAGAACAATAAATGGCCAAAATAAAGAACAGGGGATCCATCATCTGGTGGTGGTTTGGCTTCAAGTGGGAAGATATTCAGCAGACAACAGCAATATGCAAAGTATGCAGCAGAAGTGTTACTACAAAAAGGTAGCATCACTATTAATTTGTTCTTCATTTAAAAAGTCACCCGTGAGAGAATGAAGAGTATTTAATAATAAAGTTTTGGTCAATTGACTTAATTGTGATTTCCCTCTCTGCATGAAAGTTTAAAAGTAGCATATATTAATGCAGTATGAAGAAGAATGTTTTAATGTAGACACATAGAATCATGATACTGCTGTGATTATATGCATCAAGCGTTCATTCAAGGTTAAGGAAAAATATCGAGATATATATCATATATCACAATATGGCATAAAAATATTGCGATATTAATAAAAGCCAATATCGCCCTGCCCTATAACAGATGTTTTAAATGTATGTATAATTTTTGGGGGGGATCTCGGTTCCCATTAGCCTTCCGATGGAAGTGCACAATGCATGTTTCTTTTCTCGTCTCAATACTTCACATTCAATCTAGCAAAGCGCCGGGGCTAGCATAGCTTGTCCTCTTCTCCTTCCTCCTGTGAGCAGCTCTAAACCAGCCAACACATGTTAAAAGGATGTTAGCTAATGGTTCTCCTAAGATTAGCCAAACCTAAAACTAACATTTAGAGAACATAAGCATTCATTTTTGGAAAACCGTCTGCATAAGTATTTACCCTATTTTTCTAACTATAAGTCGCAGTTTTTTTCATAGTTTGGTGCGACTTACACTCAGGAGCGACTTATGGGTGAAATTATTAACACTTTACCGGAAAATATCAAATAATATTATTTAGCTCATTCAGGTAAGAGACTAGGCGTATAAGATTTTATCGGATTTAGCAATTAGGAGTGACAGATTGTTTGGTAAATGTATAGCATCTTCTATAGGTTATAGTTATTTGAATGACTCTTACCATAATATGTTACGTTAACATACCAGGCACCTTGTCAGTTGGTTATTTATGGGTCATATAACACACACTTATTCAGCCTATTCAATCCTATTCTTTATTTATTTTTTTAAATTGCCTTTCAAATGTCTATTTTTGGTGTTGGGTTTTATCAAATAAATTTCCCCCAAAAATGCGACTTATACTCCAGTGCGACTTATATATGTTTTTTCCGTTCTTTATTATGCATTTTCGGCAGGTGCGACTTATACTCCGGAAAAAACGGTAACATAAGTGAAAAATCGATATTTGGACAAATGTCTATCAATTCATGAATTGTCCCCATTGTAATAGTGATGCATCGGTGACAGTACAGTAGTGTATGGAAAAAAAGGAAATGGGTGTATTCCGTATAGTAACTTGAGGGAGTGCTTGTGTGATAGAATGCAATGAAACAATCATTAAACACATGCAGGATATGCATTACTGATAGTTGGCTGAGAGACCAAGGGAGTATTATGGTGGCACTGGGAGCAGGTGGGTAAAGTGTCTTGCCCAAGGACACAGCGGCAGTGACTAGGATGGCAGAAGCGAGGATCGAACCTGGAACTCTCAAGTTGCTGGCACGGCTACTCAACCAACCGAGCTATACAGCCCCGAGTACCGAAAATGATTCATTAGTATCGCGGTACTATACTAATACCGGTATACCCTAAAACCCTATATGGCACTTTGTACCAATTGAGAACAGGGCGAGCTTGACCACCATAAATATTTAATGGACGGGACGCGAATCGGACCTGACGTCATTAAAATCCAAGCAATATTAGTAGGAAAGGATAGACTTATCCCATCCATCCATCCATTTTCTACCGCTTATTCCCTTTCGGGGTCGCGGGGGGCGCTGGCACCTATCTCAGCTACAATCGGGCGGAAGGCAGGGTACACCCTGGACAAGTCGCCACCTCATCGCAGGGCCAACACAGATAGACAGACAACATTCACACTCACATTCACACACTAGGGCCAATTTAGTGTTGCCAATCAACATATCCCCAGGTGCATGTCTTTGGAAGTGGGAGGAAGCCGGAGTACCCGGAGGGAACCCACGCATTCACGGGGAGAACATGCAAACTCCACACAGAAAGATCCCGAGCCTGGATTTGAACCCAGGACTGCAGGACCTTCGTATTGTGAGGCAGACGCACTAACCCCTCTGCCACCGTTAAGCTCCAAAATGGGAAAATTATATTGTTGCTGTGCAGGTTTTTACATACAGTAACAGAATTAAAGCGTACCACATGGTAACTTGACCATCATCCTAACTAATGCAACTGTTTTAAGCATTCTAACTCCACTCTCTAACTTGAGTTTGAATTTATTTGGAAAATGCATGCATCCAACATGATACATCACAATTTCCAGTTTCATCCTACCCCTTTTCTTGAACATAGCAGTTGCTAAAACTTTTGTTCACTTCCTGTTCTCAATTTATTCACACTGTACTCCATAAGTAATAACAATAAAAATAAATAAATAAATAATAATTAGTGAAGTAAGGTATATTTTATATGGTGAGAAAAGTAAGATTATCTAGAGAATGAACAGATGGAATAAATATATTCAGAATGTTTATTAGGGTTCTTCATCTTTTATACTTTGTAAAGTGGATTATATTAGTACATTGTTTGATTTCTTTGCTAAATCCATTCTATAACCTAATTCCACATACTGGATCTTTCTGTGTGGAGTTTGCATGTCCTCCCCGTGAATGCGTGGGTTCCCTCCGGGTACTCCGGCTTCCTCCCACTTCCAATCACATGCACCTGGGGATAGGTTGATTGGCAACACTAAATGGTCCCTAGTGTGTGAATGTGAGTGTAAATGTTGTCTCTCTGTCCGTGTTGGCCCTGCAATGAAGTGGTGACTTGTCCAGGGTGTACACCTGGGGCGGTATAGCTCGGTTGGTAGAGTGGCCGTGCCAGCAACTTGAGGGTTGCTGGAGCTTATCTTAGCTGCATTCGGGCGGAAGGCAGGGTCCACTCTGGACAACAGACAACATTCACACTCACATTCATACACTAGAGCCAATTTAGTGTTGCCAATCAACCTATCCCCAGGTACATGTCTTTGGAGGTGGGAGGAAGCCTTTGTACCCAGAGGGAACCCACGCAGTCAAGGGGAGAACATGCAAACGCCACACAGAAAGATTCCGAGCCTGGGATTGAACCCTGGACTACTCAGGACCTTGGTATTGTAAGGCACATGCACTAACCCCTGTTCCACCGTGCATTTCTATTCAGTCACTGTATTTGTGTTATACTTTCCCTTCAACTGTTATCGAATAGGAATATTGTCATTTAACTGACACTGACTTTTACTAGTCTTACAAGTTTAGTAGTATTTTATCCAGATCAGTTATCCATCTTTCCATCCATTTTCTGTCGTTTGTCACAACATGAGTACAAAAAATGTGATGCCATGAATTGCATATCATATAGTTAACAAACATTTAAATTAGGGCTGGGCGATATATCGATATAAACGATATATCGCGGGTTTGTCTCTGTGCGATATAGAAAATGACTATTGTGATATTCGAGTATACGTTCTCACGCAGTTGCTTTTAGCTGCAGGCATTATACTATCAATCAATCAATCAATGTTTACTTATATAGCCCTAAATCACTAGTGTCTCAAAGGGCTGCACAAACCACTACGACATACTCGGTAGGCCCACATAAGGGCAAGGAAAACTCACACCCAGTGGGACATCGGTGACAATAATGACCCAGTGGGACGTCGGTGACAATGATGACTATGAGAACCTTGGAGAGGAAGAAAGCAATGGATGTCGAGCGGGTCTAACAGGATACTGTGAAAGTTCAATCCATAATGGATCCAACACAGTCGCATGAAAGTTCAATCCATAATGGATCCAACACAGTCGCGAGAGTCCAGTCCAAAGCGGATCCAACACAGCAGCGAGAGTCCCGTTCACAGCGGAGCCAGCAGGATACCATCCCAAGCGGAGGCGGATCTTCCCACTACTTTTTGTGTCTCCTTCTCACAGACAGCAAGCGCACCTTCTTACACACGTCACAAACTGTCACGTCATACGTCACAGAGCAGAGAAGTCGCAGTCTGGGTAACTGTAGCTGTGATGCTAGCGAAGCCATGCGAGTGGTAATACGAAGGTGCAAATGAAAGAAAAATTAATTCCCAAGAAAAACAGCAGGGGGTCCATCGTCTGGCATTGGTTTGGCTTCAAGCGGGAAGATGTTGAAGAGACTACTTTAATTTGTCAAGTGTGGTCCAAAAGCATTGCTACCAAAAGTAGCATTGCTGCTAATATGTAGCATCATTTGAAAAGTCACTTGCTAATAACTTTAATAAATACAGTTTTGGTCAATTGACTTAGTTGTGATTTCTTTCTCTGCATTAATATACTGCATATATTAATGCAGTATGAATAAGAATGTTTTAATGTAGACACGTATAATCATCATAATGCTGTGATTATATGCATCAAGTGTTCTTCAAGGCTAAAAGCCTACTGAAATGAGATTTTCTTATTTAAACGGGGATAGCAGGTCCATTCTATGTGTCATACTTGATCATTTCGCGATATTGCCATATTTTTGCTGAAACGATTTAGTAGAGAACATCCACGATAAAGTTCGCAACTTTCGAGATATGCCCTGCCTCTACCGGAAGTTGCAGACGATGACGTCACCCGTGTGATGGTTCCTCACATATTCACATTGTTTTTAATTGGAGCCTCCAACAAAAAGTGCTATTTGGAACAGGAAAACGACAATTTACCCATTAATTTGAGCAAGGATGAAATATTTGTGTTTGAGGATATTGATAGCGACGGATTAGAAAAAAATTAAAAAAGGTAAAAAAAAAACAAAAAAAACACGATTGCATTGGGACGGATTCCTCTGTTTTTAGACACATTTACTAGGTTAATTCTGGGAAATCCCTTATCTTTCTATTGTGTTGCTGGTGTTTTAGTGAGTTAAATAGTACCTGATAGTCGGAAGGGTGTCTCCACGGGTGTCTTGACGCGCAGTGTCTCAGGGGAGTCGACGGCAGCTATGCTCAGCTTTTCTCCGGTAAGAACTAACTTTTTAAACCACAATTTTCACACCGAAACCTGCTGGTTGACATTTGGTAGGGATCCATGTTGGCTTGACCGCGCTCTGATCCATAGGAAAGTTTCACCTCCAGGAATTTTAAACAAGGAATCACCATGTGTTTGTGCAGCTAAAGGCTTAAGCTTCCCAACTCCATCTTTCTACTGTGACTTCTCCAATATTAATTGAACAAATTGCAAAAGATTCAGCAACACAGATATCCAAAATACTGTATAATTAAGCCGTTAAAGCAGACGACTTTTACCTGTGTGTGTGCGCAGCGCACATACTTCCTAAAAACCTGTGACGTCTTGTGTACACGTCATCATTACACGACGATTCGAAGATGAAACTCCTGAGACATTTAAAATTGTAATCAGACTGCGAGGTGGGTAGTAGTGGGTTTCAGTAAAAATATCAAGATATATATAGTGTATCGCGATATGGTCTAAAAATATTGAGTTATAAAAAAGGCCATATCGCCCAGCCCTAGTTTAAATGACTAAATATAGTAAGGTGTAAAAAAAAATGAGAACCTGTAAGAATGTGTAAAAATGAAGACCTGAGACTTGACATCAATACGTCCCTAAGTACTGGCCTGTAGCAGTACTGCTAAATGCTCAGCTCCAATCATCGAATGAATCAATGATCGTTAACGTCCTCGTGGTCGACAATTTTGACCATATAATAAGCTAACGCAATATCTAAATGACCTAAGAGGCTCGGTAAAGTGCTAGCAAGAAGGCTAGACGCTAACTAAGATAAACGTCATCCACCCCGGTCCGCCTTGCTAGCATAGCTCTCAAGGCTAACATCACTTGTTAACAATGTTTGACTTGGACCAGGAAGTATTCGGGGTCACAAGCAAAATTGTAGCAAGTGTGAATGGATGCTACATTTCACACACAAAAAAAAAACGTGCTACTAATCCATCACACTCACCTGCAGGTGCTCCTGAAATCGAATAGGCAGGATCTGAGCCATGGCGGTTCCGTTCAATCTCCTCCGGTTTCTTCGAGAGCTAACAAACTACGGCCTCTCTCAGATCCTAGCCAGACAGCCAGGGAACCTCTCAGCTTGACGTCTACCTCTACGAATGAGAGTGTTGGTCGGTGTGATGGTGTTTTAACAATCGTCACTTGGCACTATACTTGCGAGCTTCCCCGAGCTAACCGCGGGCTACACCGACTCCCTCGATCTGCAATGGCGGAGGTTAGCTAGCACACAAAACATCCCGGAAATGGAAGTGCTCGATGAGGCGGATGAATACACGGTTGCACTTTTTTTTAAGTGTGTTGCAGCATTCACGATTTGTCATCACGTCGCTATTTGAATATGATTTGAAATTTAATTGAAATATTTTAGTGAAATATATCTTTTCAAAATACTCCGCGAGACGAATAGACCTACATGGTATTCAGGGAACTATTTCTTTTTAGTCGCGCCTTGATTTTTGCCACATCATTTGTCTATGTTATACACGTCATTGCGCACTTGTTCCTTTTGACCAATCAGATCACACCTAACAAAAATTCACATAAATAAAATTAAAAAAACATAGATTTATTTCATATTGAATTCGGAGTAAATGCAAACAGCAGTTGTATAGTTCAGGGGTTCTCAACATTTTTTCAGTGATGTACCCCGTGTGAACATTTTTTTTAATTCAAGTACCCCCTAATCAGAGCAAAGCATTTTCGGTTGAAAAAAAGAGATAAAGAAGTAAAATACAGCACTATGTCATCAGTTTCTGATTTATTAAATTAGATAACAGTGCAAAATATTGCTCATTTGTAGTGGTCTTTCTTGAACTGTTTAGAAAAAAAGATATAAAAATAACTAAAAACTTGTTGAAAAATAAATAAGTGACTCAATTATAAATAGAGATTTCTACACATAGAAGTAATCATCAACTTACAGTGCCCTCTTTTGGGATTGTAATAGAGATCCATCTGGATTCATGAACTTAATTCTAAACATTTCTTCAGAAAAAAAGAAATCCTTAAAATCAATATTTATGGAAAATGTCCACAAAAAAATCTAGCTGTCAACACTGAATATTGCATTGTTGCATTTATTTTTACAGTTTTTGAACTTACATTCATATTTTGTTGAAGTATTATTCGATAAATATATTTAGAAAGGATTTTTTGATTGTTGCTATTTTTAGAATATTCAAAAAAAAATCTTCCCTTAGCATACCTTCAAGTACCCCCAGGGGTACGCGTACCCCCATTTGAGAACCACTGGAATAGTTGTTTTATATTTTTATAGACAATCCTATCATTTATATTTGTTTCACGTGTGTTCTTCAACGATCCACTTTATACAAGTGTACAAAAGTAAAATCTGTTTTGGTCATTACAGCATAGTGCTTGCCACCTTAACCTAAGTCTTCATTTCCCTTTTTAACATCCACAATTTCTGTGACCAGAGGATGTTAACTTTATTGCTCAATGTAAAACAAAGTGCTGGGTAAGCAAGACTTTTTTTTCTTCTTTTTTTTTTTTGCTGATCTAGCATATAGTAGCTTGTGGATACAAAATGGTTGTAGGAGTTGTAAAGCAGTAAATATATTGATATAATATAATATAAGTCAATGTTTTTCTTTTTTTCACATTCACCCTGAATTGATTGTTTTAGATTTTGCAATTGCACTGAATTACTGTCATTTGCTTGTTGTAAATCAGCTTGTCCTTTTTCAACTGTAAGTGTAACAATACACATACAATAAAATGAAAGTTTATTTATTTTTGTATTTGTATTTAATACATGTTCTTATTTTTTTGTATTTCATTTTGTTTAATCTATTGACACTATCAGTATTAATATGATGAAATATAAAAATTTTAAAAAATGGCATGCAGAGGATGTGAATGATGCAACTTCTTGTGAAACTTGTGACTTGTTCAATATTCCACATTTTTCAGAGGGGGTAATGGGTTATGGTAACAGGACTGAGTGAAAACTCAAAATGTCCATTTAGATGTAATTTTTTGTTTTTAATGAAATTACCTTAAAATAAGAAACTGTCTCCAAATAACATTCCCAGTGTTTAAGGATTTTTTTTTATTTTTTAACTGTGATTATTAAGTATAGTGTGCTTTTGTACACTTAATTTTCAAATGGCACTGGCCATGTTTTCAGAGGCCCTAAATGCACAAATGCTTGTATAAATCCGAGTTATATAGTTCACATCTCTTAAAAGATGATGTTGATGTGACATTAGGTTCCACATCTAAGAAAATTTATTTCACTCCAGCAAGAATAAAAAGTGTGTAACTTTGTGGTCAGTAGGATTAGGCAAACACTACCCAACTGAAAATGCTCCCCGCCACAATGTGGTAAGACAAACAAATACACACACAAGTTTGGTGCTAGCCATACTTGCCAACCTTGAGACCTCTGATTTCGGGAGGTGGGGGGTGGTGTGTGGGGTTGTAGTCTGGGGTGAGGCAGGGGCGTGGTTGGGAGCGTGGTTAAAAGGGGGGGAGTATATAGCTAGAATTCACCAAGTCAAGTATTTCATATATATAATGTATATATAAGAAATACTTGACTTTCAGTGAATTCTAGCTATATATATATATATATATATATATATATATATATATATATATATATATATATATATATATATATATAATACAATAAATATATAGGTATGGTGTTCTTGGGGTGCAACTCAGTATTCTTCTTCCTTCAAACACGACGAGTTGAGTTTGTACCAAAATTGATACATGGATGATACAGCAGAGGATTGGGAGAATGTCATGTGGTCAGATGAAACCAAAATATAACTTTTTGGTATAAACTCAACTCATCGTGTTTGGAGGAAGAAGAATACTGAGTTGCACCCCAAAAACACCATACATACTGTGAAGCATGGGGTTGGAAACATCATGCTTTGCGGCTGTTTTTCTGCTAAGGGGAAAGGACAATTGATCCGCGTTTAAGGAAAGAATGAATGGGGCCATGTATCGTGAGATTTTGAGCCAAAACCTCCTTCCATCAGTGAGAGCTTTGAATGGTTGACCAAATACTTATTTTCCACCATAATTCATAAATTAATTATTTAAAATTCCTACACTGTGAATTCCTGGATTTTTTTTCACATTCTGTCTCTCAGAGTTGAACTGTACCTATGATGAAAATTACAGACCACTGTCATCATTTTAAGTGGGAGAACTTGCACAATCGGTGGCTGACTAAATACTTTTTTGCCCCACTGAAGATAGATAGATAGATAGATAGATAGATAGATAGATAGATAGATAGATAGATAGATAGATAGATAGTTAGATAGACAGACAGACAGACAGACAGACAGACAGACAGACAGACAGACAGACAGACAGATAGATAGATAGATAGATAGATAGATAGATAGATAGATAGATAGATAGATAGATAGATAGATAGATAGATAGATAGATAGATAGTACTTTATTGATTCCTTCAGGAGAGTTCCTTCAGGAAAATTAAATTTCCAGCAGCAGTGTACAGAGTTGAGATCAATTTAAAAAAAAGTAAAAAGTAAATAATGGGGGTTTAAATGGAAACAAAATAGAGAAATATTACAATCAGGATAAAAATAAAAAGCAACAATGGGACTAAAAATATAACAGTAAAATAAGAATATAACAAGAGAAACAAGTTATGAAAACGTATTGCACTGTTATTGTTTTGCATCCCCTGTCATCCTAGTACCCCTCGCCCCCCTCCCCAGAGAGGAGTTTTACAGTCTAATGGCGTGTTGGACAAAGGAGTTTTTGAGTCTGTTAGTCCTGCACTTAGGTTGAAGCAATCTCGCACTAAACAGGCTCCTCTGGCTACTGATAACTGTATGAAGAGGGTGACTGGCACCATCCAGGATGCTCACTAGTTTGTCCACAGTCCTCTTCTCTGCCACCGTCACCAGTGAGTCCAGTTTCATTCCGATTGTAAAACTGGCAAATATGTTGTCTTTGTAGCATATTCAAATGAATACGGGTTGAAAAATATTTGCAAATCATTGTATTCCGTTTCTATTTACATCTAACACAATTTCCCAACTCATATGGAAACAGGGTTTTGTAGTTTACATGTTCTTCTCATGAATTTGGGACTTTTCCTTCAACAAAAAATAGCCGTATAAAGTTACTTGCAGACTCTAAATCAAATGTTTGACTAGTTTTTTGCAAAAAAAAGGCTATTGTTTTCCTCAATGCGTTAGTTTGACAAAATAAAAAGACCTAAAACAAATTTCAGAGGGCACTGCTTCTTAAGAACAATCAAAAGATTATAGTCCAAGTATAGTCATTGAATAAACTTGTGCTAAGTTGTCTATAGGAGTGAATTTTGGTGTAAATCTGCATTCTGTATGTGTTCTGTGACACAGTCATGTCTAGGGTATACTGCCTCTCACCCAAAGTCTGCTGGGAAAAGCTCAAGCTTACCCATGACCCTAATGAGGATACATTGCTGTAGAAAATGAACAAATTAGGTTTCATTACACACTTGTATTCCCAGGGGGCATGATTTTGCTCATTAGAGGAGCTGCAGTCCAAACAAATAAGTACACGTTACAAATAAAAGCTAAGAGAAACATTTGGTACAAAGCAATGCTTTGGTGAGGATGTCGATACAGATGGAGCTCTGTCTTCCTGTGGGGGTGTCCACATCAGAGGCTGAGAAGGTTTGCCACTTGCATGCAAATAGCTACACTGATGACCAATAGATACTCCATTGGCTTTCATTCCAAATGCAGAGCTTTACTATTAAGGAAAGATATAAAAACCTAAGCTACAAAATATTAGGCTTTGGACTAAATGTATTTGGAAACTATTCAGCTTTATAATAACTCAGGGAGAGAAAATATCGATATGGGAATTTATCAGAATACTTTTTGTAATTATATATCTATTTTAATCTCTTAAGAGCCATTTAAAAAATATTTATGTTTTTTTAGTGATGTTTAGGCCCTAACAAGAGGATAATTTACGCACATGCGCTCCACAAACTGTTGTACTGCTGCCTTGCTGCCCATGTTAGTGAGGAAGTCAGTGCATAAAGTGGACAGTTAAGAAATACGGGACTCTTTTTTACGATTAGGAGGCAAAAAACTTTATCTACTTTCTAAACAATTGTAGTACAGCGTTGATTATCAAGGGAGTTACATTACAGAATATCCCCATTTCCACACAGCTTCCACACAACTGTATAAACACTTCCTAATACTCTTAAACACTTCATACACTCTAAAACCTATACATCAATTTAACATGAAAACTTCAATATAGTCAAATATCATTGTACTCAATGGTACTTTAAAATCAATCTACTCAATAGTACTTTGGTGATACTGTATATACAGTACAGGCAAAAAGTTTGGACACACTTTTCCTTCAATGTGTTTTCTTTATTTTCATGACTAATTATATTGTAGATTGTCATTGAAGGCATCAAAACTATGAATGAACACATGTGGAGTTATGTACATAACAAAAAGGTGAAACAACTGAAAACAAGTTTTATATCTTAGTTACTTCAAAATAGCCACCTCTTGCTCTGATTACTGTTTTGCACACTCTTGGCATTCTCTTGATGAGCTTCAAGAGGTAGAGACCTGAAATGGTTTTCACTTCACAGGTGTGCTTGAAGCTAATCGAGAGAGTGCCAAGAGTGTGCAAAACAGTAATCAGAGCAAAGGCAGGCTAATTTTAAAGTAACTAGATTAGGGCTGCAACAACTAGTCGATTAAATCGATTAAAATCGATTATAAAAATAGGTGGCGATTAATTTAGTCATCGATTCATTGAATGTATGCAATGCGCATGCACTGAGGCTTTTTTTTTCTCTTTCTTTCTTTCTTTCTTTCTTTCCTAAACCTTTATTTATAAACTGCAACATTTACAAACAGCTGAGAAACAATAATCAAAATAAGTACAAAAACAGTACAAAACAGCGCCAGAGCGGCACTGAGGCTACGTCTCATGAGGTGGCAGTAAGCCAGCCAATGATGTCTCATGTGCAGCTAACGTGACCGCGAAGTCTCATTTGCTTGGAAACGGGCTTCACGGTGGCAGAGGGGTTAGTGCGTCTGCCTCACAATACGAAGGTCCTGCAGTCCTGGGTTCAAATCCATGCTCGGGATCTTTCTGTGTGGAGTTTGCATGTTCTCCCAGTGAATGCGTGGGTTCCCTCCGGGTACTCCGGCTTCCTCCCACTTCCAAAGACATGCACCTGGGGATAGGTTGATTGGCAACACTAAATTGGCCCTAGTGTGTGAATGTGAGTGTGAATGTTGTCTGTCTATCTGTGTTGGCCCTGCGATGAGGTGGCGACTTGTCCAGGGTGTACACCGCCTTCCGCCCAATTGTAGCTGAGATAGGCGGCAGCGCCCCCCGTGACCCCAAAAGGGAATAAGCGGTAGAAAATGGATGGATGGACATTGGAAAAATGCCGGAAAACAGTACCGATAGTTCGGCGCAGAAACATCAGGAGGCTAATGCTGCAATGGAGAAAAGTGAACGACCTAAGTCGTCAAAAGTGTGGGAATACTTCACTTTAAACACTGCAAAGAAGATCGTTTCCAGCAAAATGTGCAGCATGGACCTCGCGTGGCAAGGAAGTACTGCATCGCTTCGGGAGCACCTGAAGAGGAATCATGTGGGAGCCATGGATGAAGAGAAGAACTCACGGTACGTAACTTTTTCAGTCCATAGTCCGAGTACATTGATCCGTTGTGTCCGTCTTTGTGTTTTAAATATTTTGTTAACAAGGAGATTATTTTCAGGAAACGCAGCAGCAACTGTTATTTATTAACTTTCAGAGTGTTAGGAACTTCTTAGAGAGTGCGACATCTTCATTTTCTGTGTTGTTATGAGTCGCAACAGGCATTCATAAGTTCAGCTTTTTTGTGAGTAACATTAACGTTATGTCTTTGTTGCAACACGGGGATTATAATGTGTCCACGGCAGATTTAACTCCGTTTTGAGAGAGAAAACGCACAGTTACCAATTTGGAAATAAACCTAACGGGCAGAAATTTCCAGGTTGGTTTCATATTGGATCAGTGTAGCCCAGGGGTCACCAACGCTGCGCCCGCGGGCGCCAGGTAGCCCGCAAGGACCAGATGAGTCGCCCGCCGCCTGTTGGCCGATTTTGTTTTTTTTTAAATAATTTTTTTAAATTAATTTATTAATCAATCCAACAAAACAATACACAACAATACCATAACAATGAATATTATCATTATTAGTAACCATTTCAAAATAGCAGTGATTAAAAATCCCTCATTGATATTATCATTAAAAACATTTACACAAATATAAAAAAATGAACAATAGTGTCACAGTGGCGTAACAGTAGCTTACACTTGCAGCGCATCTCATAAGCTTGACAGCACACTGTGTCCAATATTTTACACAAAGATATAATAAGTCATATTTTGGTTCATTTAATGGTTCATTTTGGTTCATTTAATTTTTTTTTCCGTGTTTTCTCCTCTTTTAAACCGTTCAATTAAGTGTTTTTTTCATCATTTATTCTCTACAAAAAACCTTCCATAAAAGGAAAAAAAATGTACGGCGGAAATACCCATTTTTTATATATATATAGATTTATTTATTTAGCTATTCTTGTTTAAATCACACTTACATGTAACTTACAAATGACAATATATATATATATATATATATATATATATATATCAATATGTATATATATATATATATATATATATATATATATATATATATATATATATATATAAACACTTAAAATGTAAAGTGGTGTTTTTTGTTTAATATAAATGAACTCTGACATAGTATAGTTCAAAGGTCAGTATTGTGCGCATGACCAAAACGTAGCGTTTGTTGCGCTCTTACAAACAAGCTAATGTTAGCGGACGCAGCGAATTTGAGGAGAAGAGTTACCCCAAAAAATTTCAGAAAAAAGAAAGAATATATGTCATTATCACGACGAATGGGAGGTCGAGTTTTTTTTTACCACTGTGAAAGGATCCTGCGGGTGTCTCATTTGCGGGGCAACTGTGGCAATAGCAAAGCGACACAATGTGGAGAGACATTTCCTTAGGTGTCACGCCAGCTAGCATGGCAACTACCCACCGGGCAGCGCACTGCGCGCAGAAAAAGCCCGCAAGTTAAAGGCAGCTTTCTGCAAACAGCAGTCTTTTTTTACTAGACCGGTTAAAAACTCCCAAAAAGCAACCGAAGCCTCGTTTAGAGTTACGCAATTCTTGATGAAGAAAAAGAAGGCTTTTACAGACGGAGAGGTTTTCAAAGAAGCAATGATGATAATTGCTAAAACTGTGCTTGAAGACAAGAAGTATGGAACCGATGTACTCTCCAGTCCCTCCGATGTTCAACTCGGGGCAACTACGATGGTAAGAAGAGTGTCGATGACTGGGAACTTGACCGAACTTGACCGAACTTGACCGACCAGCTGGACCGTGATCTGACGAGGTGCCGGTGGTTCAGCATCCAGTGTGACGAGTCGGTGGACAGCAGCAGTACGGCGCAGCTGATGGTCTTTATCAGGATGGTGTTTGATGATTTCTCCACAAAAGAAGAACTTCTGACACTACTGCCCCTGAAGACAACTACGAGGGGAGTTGACATTTATAACGCAGTGAAGGACTTTTTGGTGGGAAAAAAAGTGCCGCTGGAAAAGCTGGTATCAGTGACTACGGATGGGGCTCCTGCTATGATCGGCCGACACACAGGATTCGTTGCTCACTGTAAAGCTGACCCAGAGTACCCAAACTTTCCGCAGTACCACTGCATCATTCACCAGCAGGCCTTATGTGCAAAAGTGATCTGCTTTGAGCACGTAATGACTCCCGTCGTAAAGATCATTAACAGCATCCGCTCCAGAGCTAAACAGCACAGAACATTCAAGATACTTTTGGAGGAGCTGTCAGCTGAATATGGTGACCTGCTACTACACACAGAAATCCGATGGCTCAGCAGGGGACAAATTTTGCAACGTTTTTTTGTCACTTTTGGGTGAAATCAAAGAGTTCATGCATTCCAGAGGTGAGGACACCGTGCTGCTGGAGGACACTGAGTGGATACTTGACCTTGCATTTTTAACGGACATTACTGGAAAACTGAACAGTTTGAACTGCAGGCTGCAAGGCAAAGGTAAAACTGTCGCCGATATGATAAGTGCTTTAAATGCATTTAAAGCTAAGATCAAGCTTTTCTCTGTACATTTACAGAAAAAAAAAAGTGCTGCACTTTCCCTCTGTGCAGATGGTGCTGAAAGACAATGCTTTTGCATCTGAGGCTTTTGACAAAGTTGCAGAAAAGTACTCTCAGGTCATAAGCAGAGTTGGGCAAGAGTTTGAGAACAGGTTTTGTGACCTGGATCAGCTTGAGCCATGTGAGTCGTTCATTTCTAATCCTTTCATGAACGTGAACATATCATGCATTGCTGAGCAGTTAAGTGCAACATTAAGCCTGGATTCTGAACAGGTGGAGATTGAAATTGTAACACTGCAAAATAACCTCCACCTCAAAGCCCACCAGGCTGCAACAAACTTTTGGTGCCTTGTTGACACAGAAAAAAGTACAGTGGTGTATGCGCAGCAGCTATGAAGGTTGCAAGCCTGTTTGGTTCAACTTATCTTTGTGAATCAGCCTTTTCTGACATGAACTTCATCAAGAACAAACACAGAACACGCCTCACTGATGCACATCTGCAAGACTCACTCAGAGTTGCAGTGTCAAGTTACACACCAGAGTACACCACACTAGTTAACAGCATGCAATGCCAGGCTTCCCACTAACTGACAAGGAAACAGATAACAGATTTGGTGTCCAGTTCAAAGTGTGACATGTTTTATTCAAAAATTTGAGTTGACTTTTGCATTTTACATGAGTTATTATTTGTACAAACATGGTGCAAAGTAATTCATGATTTGTTAAAAAAATGTTAATGGATAGCTAGTTAAAATGGGATATTGTGATTTCACAAGACTGTCTTTGAAGTGATTATTTGAAAATGTTCAATTTGAAAAATGTGCACTTAGAGAAAATATAAAAACAAAGTGTTGCATATTGATATGTATCTGTTTCTATATATATATTTATTGTGAGAAATCAATAGATGATCAGTGTTTCCACAAAGATAAATATGATTAATTTTTAATAATAACATAGAGTTAAAGGTACATTTAGCAAGTTGGCTATTTCTGGCAATTTATTTAAGTATGTTAAAAAATTGGTAGCCCTTTGCATCAATCAGTACCCAAGAAGTAGCTCTTGGTCTCAAAAAGGTTGGTGACCCTTGATGTAACCGGACCCGATAAAGCTATATAAATATGTTTAGATTTGAGTGACGCTTTAGTATAACTAAACGCTATGAAGGGGCTGAAATTTTATTCACAGGCAGCCTAAAATGAATCCTTTATTATTCACAATAGAAACGTGTACAATATCTGATTCAGTTTTGATCTGATGAGTTACATTTCTGTGTTGTTATTAGTGTATGCTGCATCCCCAATGTCCATTTATTTCATTCAGCTTTTTTTTTATATTGTGGATCGCGTATTTAGATAGATAGATAGATAAATGGATGGATGGATGGATAGATAGATAGATAGATGGATAGATAGATAGATAGATAGATAAGATAGATAGAAAGTACTTTTATTGATTCCCTCAGGAACATTTAAATTCCAGGAGCAGTGTAAAGAAGTGAGATCGAATTTAAAAAGGAAATATTGGGGGTTTAAATGGAAATAGAACAAGAAAATAATACAATAAGAATAAAAATAAAAAAGCAACAAAAGAATAAAAATATAACAGTAAAAAGAACAATATGACAAGAAAAACTAGGCAGCGGTGACCATGATATGATAAAATGTGCCTTTTACATCAGAAATGATTAAATAAATCAACTAAGTATGTATTGAGTTACATGTAAATGATGCTACTTTGTACATTCATTATATGGTTTCTCTCATTTCAGAAAGAAACAAGCCAGCATTAGCGACTTCGTACAAAAGAAGGTGTGCACACCACAGCAAGCGGCTACATTGACTGATAGTGTCCTAAATATTTTGGCGACTGACATGAGGCCACTATCAATGGTGGAGGATGACGGTTTCAGAAAAATGATTTACGTCCTCAACCCTGGTTACACTCTTCCCTCGAATACCTATTTTACGAAACTGATGGAGAGGAAGTACGAGCGGACATTCCATGCAGTGTAGACTGACATAAAAGCCACCCAGAGAAAAATTGCTCTCAGTATTGATGTGTGGACAAGTGTAGCCACGGAAGCCTACCTTTGCAATACATGCCACTACATTGGAGACGAAAGGAACATGAAGTCAATCTGCCTTACGACCATGCCACTAGAGGAAAGACATTCAGCATCCAACATTGCAGAATGGTTGGAATAGGTAATAGCCATGTTTGAAATTCCCCTAAGCAAAATTATTGCTATTGTGCATTACAAAAAACATTTTTGTAACACTTGCCTTGTTTTATTTGACAAGTCGAAAGGACATCGTGCCAGTATGGTTAAAAAAAAAAAAAAAAGTATTGGAAAGCATAGAAAGGTAGTTCGTCTCTTTTATCCGATTATTAATCACTTAATCGAAGTAATAATAGACGGATTAATTGATTATCAAATTAATCATTAGTTGCAAACCTAATCTAGATTATAAAACATATTTTTTGTTATTTTCACCCTTTTTTTGTTAAGTACATACTGTAACTCCACATGTGTTCATTCGTAGTTTTGATGCCTTCAGTGACAAGCTACAATGTAAATAGTCATGAAAATAAAGAAAATGCATTGAATGAGGAGAAGTTGGCCTGTACTGTATATACATACACATATATAAAGTAGTGATCAAAATTATTCAACCCCCACAAAATTTGGGTGTTTTAGCAAGTTGGACATTTATTCCGTATTTTCTTTATGGTCATATCAAATAAAGATGTGTCAAATAGACAAATGCAACTTAAATTGTAACACTGTATTTTACAAAATACCAAAAAAGGACATTTTTCTTAATATCTCATTAACAAAATTATTCAACCCCCTAGTTACACGCATCTTTAGTACTTAGTAGAACACCCTTTGGCAGTAATTACATCCTTCAAACGTGATACATAACCGGACACAAGCTTCTTGCAACGATCTACAGGTATTTTAGCCCATTCCTCTTGGGGAAAGGCCTCCAGTTCATTCATATTCTTGGGCTTGCGTGCTGCAACTGCCTTCTTCAAGTCCCACCACAGGTTTTCCATAGGATTTAGGTCTGGCGACTGTAAAGGCCACTCCAGAGTCTTCCAGCTCTTCTTCTGCAACCACTCTAATGTTGATTTGGAGGTATGCTTGGGATTGTTGTCCTGTTGGAAGGTCCAACGTCTCCCAAGCCTCAGCTTCGTCACTGACTTCATGACATTTGCAGCTAATATATCCTGGTAGGAAATATAATTCATAATGCCTTGAACGCGCTGGAGATTCCCGGTACCTGAGGCAGAGAAACAGCCCCAGAGCATAATTGACCCCCCACCATGCCTAACAGTAGGGAAGGTGTGCTTCTCTTTGTAAGTTTCATTTTTTCTCCTACAGACATAACGTTGATTCATAGGCCCAAAGAGTTCCAGTTTTGTCTCATCACTCCATAGAACAGTTTCCCAAAACCTTTGGGGTTTATCCAGATGATTTTTTGCATACTGGAGTTTATTTTACTTGTGCCTGGTAGTCAGACTGGTTGTCAGAAGTGGGGTGCGCCTGGGGGTTCTGGCATGGAGGCCTTGATCTCGTAGTGCGCGCCTTATTGTCTGGGGCGAAACCTGCGTTCCCTCCTCTGCAATGTCCTGTTGTAGTTCCTCAGCTTTTACCCGGGGGTTTTTCACCACTGTACGCTTCAAACAGCGGACAGCAGTTGCACACAGCATATTCTTTCTACCACGCCCAGGTAGTGTTTCCACTGTGCCTTTAGCTTTAAACTTGCGAATTATGCTCCCAACTGTGTCCCTTGGAATGTGTAATGTCTTTGCTATTTTCATATATCCATATCCTTTCTTATGAAGAGAAATTACCTCCTTTCTTGGCTTCTTTGACCACTCTCTGGACTTCACCATGTTGCAAATACACCATTGACCATCTACAAGAAGCTGAGCGTTACAGTCTTTTTCAATCAGTTTATTGTTGCTTGTTATGGTTCTAATCACATCTACAGGTGTTTTCAACACCTGATTGAAAATACCTTATTCAAATTCTGTTCTTAAGAGTTATCATCTTCAAGGGGTTGAATAATTTTGTCAATGAGATATTAAGAAAAATGACACTGTTTGGTATTTTACAAAATATAATGTTGTAATTCAAGTTGCATTTGTCTATTTAATGCATCTTTATTTGATATGACTATAAACAAAATACGGAATAAATGTCCTACTTGCTAAAACACCAAAATCGTGTGGGGGTTGAATACTTTTGATCACAACTGTACATACATATATATATGTATAAATATAAATATATATATATATATATGTATATATATATATATATATATATATATATATATATATATATATATATATATATATATATATATAAATAGATAGAGAGAGAGAGAGAGAGAGGGAGGGAGAGAGAGAGAGAGAGAGAGAGAAAGAGAGAGAGAGAGAGAGAGAGAGAGAGAGAGAGAGAGAGAGAGAGAAAGAAAGACGAGAGGGGGGGGGGGGGGGGGGGAACAGAGAGAGGGAAAGAGAGCTATTCAACCGGAAAGGTTTCCGGTTCACGGGTTACAGTTGGCAAGGAAGAGGCCACAAACTCTGATATTTTCCTGTTGTAACTGTCAAAGAGGAAAGCAAAAGATCAATGCACTTTATCTCTGACTCCTGCCCCATTGATCGCACAGCTTCACATTAGTGACCCTTACGCGATCGATGTCGAACAACAACAACCGGTCAAATGAAGTTGCCCGACTTTGTGAAGAACAATCCACGCCTGTGTTTTTAACATATCAAAGCCTAGCTCCAGCTGAGAGGGATTACGCAGGATGAGACAAAATACTTCCATGTTGTGGCCGTGGTGGATGTATCGACGGCCAGACCAATAGCGCTGTTGGATCCTACACCAAATGGCAAGTACGACGCATTTAAGCCGTTGATTTTGCAGTTGTTTGAACTGTTGGAGATTGAGTAGGTAGACCGCTTGGTTTCCCTGAATGGCCTGCGGGATAGCAAACCTTATGAGTTGATGGAAAGAAGGCTCGCTTTGCTGGGCTCTGCTGATCCCTTGTTGCTGTTTGTGCATATCTTCCTGTGTCAGCTTCTGGCACCAGTGCGACCAAGGATTACCGAGCACTGGCTTTGGAGGCAGACAGGATTTTCCATGCTAACAAGCAGCAGTTTGCCAACATGCTGCTTCCCCATCAGTACGACCCAGCCCCAACACCAGACGACACTGACGTCAGTGCAGCTGCAGTTATCGTACACCAGCAACGTGACAAGGAGTGGTGCTACTATCATGCAGGTATGAAGCCGCACCTCCGATGGACGGAGCTAATGGCATGTGTATGTCGACATACGAGACTCGGTATAAGGAAGAGTGTTTTGGTGGACAAAGTTTTGGATGGGATTTAGTTATGACCACTGTGTATAGACGGCTTTGGGGGTGCGACTTCCTGTGCATTTAAACTGTTGTTGGATGTTACAAACTCCCATCTGATTAATATCCTCTTTTGCTTCTTTCCCCCATACACTGAGGACAGTGGGGCCACTTTGCGTGGTATGAACACCTGCAACTTATAACTCGTGTCAACAGCTGCTTTCCAAGTTTCCAGAACTCAGTACTTTCTCATCTGCAGTAGTCAAGCTGGCATGGAACGTCATATAATCATGGTCAGCTTCCCAGTCTACACACAAACCTGGTACCTTGACTAATCCAAACTAGAAATTGCAAGACAGGAATTGACTACCATGGAAAGTCTCAGCATTATGCAACTCTCCAATAGCCCGTGTGCTTTACATTCTGCACATAGTGGCTAAAGGTAATGGAAGCTGGCGCTGTTGTGGAGATTTCTGGCGTTTGAACAATGCCACGACCTCTGACCCATGTCCTGTGCCACACATACAGGACGTCTCTCCTCATCTGGTGGGCATCAACGTCTTCTCCAAGGTGGACCTGGTGCATTGTTACCACTCGGTGCCGGTCCACCAACAAGATGTGGCTAAAACAGCAGTCATCACAGCCTTAGGACTTTTTTCAATTCTGCGCATGCCGTTTTTTCTCAAAGTGGCGGCACAGACATTTCAGCGATTTATGGAAACTGTGCTTAGCGACATGCCATGTTTGTTTGTTTACCTGGACGACATTCTAACATTTTTTCAGTAGGCTTAGCAAACATGCTCTCGTTATCAACCCGGAAAAGTGTAAATTTGGCCGGTTGTCCATCCCCTTCCTTGGCCACCATGTCACACATCAAGGAGTTGTTCTTCTTTCAGCAAGGGTGCAGGCTGTCAACACAATCCCATGTCCGGCACTGCATGAGTTCCTGGGCTTGGTGAACATTTACAAACATTTCCTGCCCCAGACTACCCATCTGATTCACGCATTGTATAATGCCTTACCAGACAAGAGGCCGACAGAGGAGCTGGATTGGTCTCCAACGATGATGTTTGCAGTTGTTAAAAATGTCTTGGCTAGGGCTGCTTTTCTCGAAAAACAGTTCGGGTGGTGTATGAACAGTGGGCAGGCAGTGCTTGGCAACCACTGACCTTTTTTTTATTAAGAAGCTCTGAGATAACAGAAGGCAGTGCAGTATCTTTGATAGGAAGCTGCTTGACTTTTCCTCGCCTGTCGTCGCTTTAGATTTTTCAGAATCAGACATACATTATTAATACCCGAGGGGAAATTAAAATTTTCAGCCCAATCCCATTCAAGATCAGACAAACATTACAGGGAGACAGAACAGGATCGCTGACGGGTCTGCCAACTTCCGGCGGCCCTTAAAAAAAGGTGAGATACAGGTAAACAAGTGGGGGGGGTCCAGACTGAGGCCAAGGGGAAAAAAAACACTCATAGCCATAGTAGACATCCCTCTTACCACATCAAACATCAAAGAATACAAAGAACATTAAATAAATTAAAGAGCAAAGCTGATGCAACCAGCCACATCTACATACAGCTTTGAATTAAAAGTAAAATAAACATATACACTGTGGTGGCTTCTGCGGTGTTCCACGCCATCGTCTGCTGGGGTGGAGGGAACATGGAGGAGCAGACCCAACAAAGCAACCAAGAGAGCCGACTCCACTCTCGGCCGCCAACAAACTCTCGGCCAGTGTCCAGTCCGCCTGAATGAGCGAGGATACGTCCGAGGAGAGTGAGGTGTCTGATACCTGCTCATTCAGCCAAGACACTGTGAAGCGTGTCCGTCCCGGCGCTCAGTGCCAGCTCCGCAGCCCTGTCTCTTCGTCCACATCTCCTCCAGTCTCTTCAAACAGACTCAGGTGTGGCAGAAACCCAGCAGCTGGTCTCTATGGCCAGTAGGCTCCCGGGAGGCAGATCCATAAGTCCACAAAAAAGCACCACAGAAGTCACGAAAGTGCCACCCCTTGTCACATAGTCCCAAAGGGTCCCGGACCAAAAGGCAAAAAAAACCATGTATAATAACACATGAAAACAAGAGGGAAACACAAAAGGATGACAAAAGAGCACAGAGGTCCTGCCAACAGAAGCCACTACAGTGGCGCCATCTTTGGAAAAAAAAAAAAAGGGGCAGAGGGCACAAAATTGACAGCCTTTGTGGGCCATAAACTGTTAACGATCGCCATGGCCAAGACCTCTGAGCTATTGTCTGATAGATAGCAGCGTCAGCTTTCTGCTATATCTGAGTATATGACGGACATCAAACGTGTGGCAAGCACGAACAATTTTGTCGCTGACTGTTTCTCCTGAGTAGTGGCTGGTTTTTTGAATTTCGACCTATTATACGCCACCATGGTGAGGTACATGGCTGGGTACTCCACCATTCAGGCCTATCAGACGGCCCCCCTAGCACTGCAACTGGAGGACGTTGTGTATGGCGCTGCCAATGCTACATTATGGTGTGATGTGGAAAGCCACTTCAGATTTTGCCTGTGGCAGGAGGTATCAGTTTTTGACAGCATCCATGGCTGGAGGCAACAGAAGAAAGCAAAGTAGATAGCAGCATCTAGCTATGCATGCCCATTGCACATGTGTGGCGCTTGTGCAGGTTCTGTGATCCACATGGCGGAGGTAAAGTTAAAGCTGACAAAAAAAGTTCAGTTTTCGCACAATGGAACGTCTCCTTAACCTCATCCAAAAGTTTCAAAATAAGATCTTCAGTTTGTACAGGTTGTGTAGAAGTAACGTAGAATAAACTAACTAAGCCTTTTAAAGAACAGTAATCCAAGTAAGAAGTTAGTTACATTTGGGGCAAGGGAAAAAGGAGAGGCCATATTTACAAAAAAACAACCAAATTGGGTTGTTACCTGTTACTGATGTATTTTTATTTTGAAGGCCAGACTGTGGATACAGGATGGGGGCAGGGAACAAACAGACGTATTACAAGGAACTGACGTTAAGAAAATAAAGACTTAAATTGTATAACAAACATTGCAGTCTGTATGAGCCCACATACATACAAAACATGAAAAAAGAAGAAATAAACAATAGCCATCTTAATACAATATTATGTTAATAACATAATCTCTCATCAAATATATTCTTCGGACACACGTAAAAAGCTTGAGGACCCTTCTCACATTCCTCAGGCTTCTTCTCATATACCACAGTCGATGTTCTGGGGGCCTTATACACACCTAAACACATCACATGCATGAATGGGATGGGGTCAGGGATGCGGCGCGCCCCTCATTGCCTCCTCGACCGTCAGAGGCTGCGGGGACTGCGGTTTGGTGGCCTGTCAATCCCGTGTAGGGACCTCGCTCGTGAGTGTGAGGCGTGCTCTGTCTGTGGGCGGAGTTTTGTGCCTGGTTGGGATCACAGCCGGTGGCAGTGATCCCAGTGTTCTATCTCTGTTGGGGATGAGATGGGGGACTCTCAGGTATACGATGGGTGGAATGGCTGGATAGTGTTGTTGTGTCCGGTGTGGTGTTGTTTGGTGAACTCAGGGTGGTTGTGCACATGTTGCCGTCTTTTAGCCTGCCTGTGGGATTTTTTGTACAGCTGGGTTGAGTGGCCACGCAGTAGGCTTTATTGGCTTCATGGGGGCCATGATGTATTTATTTGTGTGTTTGAGTGTGTTTGTCTTCTCTTTGGCGTTTTGGGGTGTTTTTTTTCTTTGATGGAAGTGGTTTGGGTGGTCGGTTGTTTCACTTCCGATATATGTAGCGTTGGGTTTTGCTTCTTGTTAGGCGGGGTCTGTTTCGGCTTCACGCTGTGGGGTTTGTATCAATGGCTGGCTGTGGGGGCAGCGCAGCCCTTTTGTTTGGTGTGGGTGTTGTGGCTTGGTTGTTTTGGCGGTGGTATTTTAGTGCGGGTTTGGCTTGGGAAGTGGAGTTTCTTGGTAAGGGGTTGCCTTTAAAGGCCTACTGAAATGAGATTTTCTTATTTAAATGAGGATAGCAGGTCCATTCTATGTGTCATACTTGAACATTTCGTGATATTGCCATATTTTTGCTGAAAGGATTTAGTAGAGAATATCCACGATAAAGTTCGCAACTTTCGGTGCTAAGAGAAATGCCCTGTCTCTACCTGAAGTCGCAGACGATGACGTCACACGTGTGGGGGCTCCTCACATATTCCCATTGATTTTAATGGGAGCCTCCAACAAAAAGTGCTATACGGACCGAGAAAACGCCAATTACCCCATTAATTTGAGCGAGGATGAAAGATTTGTGTTTAAGGATATTGATAGCGATGGACTAGAAAAAAAAAAAAAAGTTAAATAAAATTAAAAAAACGCGATTGCATTGGGACGGATTCCGATGTTTTTAGACACATTTACTAGGTTAATTCTGGGAAATCCCTTATCTTTCTATTGCTGTGCTAGTGTTTTAGTGAGTTAAATAGTACCTGATAGTCGGAAGGGTGTCTCCACGGGTGTCTTGATGCGCAGTGTCTCAGGGGAGTCGACGGCAGTTATGGACGGCACAAGCTCAGCTTTTCTCCGGTAAGAACTGACTTTTTAACCACAAATTTCTCACCAAAACCTGCTGGTTGACATTCGGTAGGGATCCATGTTGGCTTGACCGCGCTCTGATCCATAGGAAAGTTTCACCTCCGGGAATTTTAAACAAGGAATCACTGTGTGTTTGTGTGGCTAAAGGCTAAAGCTTCCCAACTCCATCTTTCTACTGTGACTTCTCCAATATTAATTGAACAAATTGCAAAAGATTCAGCAACACAGATGTCCAACATACTGTATAATTATGCCGTTAAAGCAGACGACATTTAGCTGTGTGTATGTGCAGCGCTCATATTCTAACAGCCCGTGACGTCTTGCGTACACATCATCATTACACAACGTTTTCAACAAGAAACTCCCGGTAAATTTAAAATTGCAATTTAGTAAACTAAAAAGGCCGTATTGGGATGTGTTGCAATGTTAATATTTCATCATTGATGTATAAACTATCAGACTGCGTGGTGGGTAGTAGTCGGTTTCAGTAGGCCTTTAAGGTCTCTTGTTTGCATGTTGCCGTTTGGGCTGACTAGCGGACTGGCGCTGGGTGGTCTCCATGCTTTTTTCGGACGTTTTGATTTGGTGAGGTGGTCGCGCGGCCAGACGTGGGAGGGGGAGGATGGGAGAGGGACTAATATACAACGAAAACTTTAACCTTAGTCCTAACCTAAATAATAAATATAAATCGTTTGAGGTGCTTACTATGAAGTCTGTCACACCGCCCCAGGGCCCTATTCGGACTTTATCAGTTCGTTGCTGATCTAGTGACGCACACCGAGAATATAATTATAATGGGGGACTTTAATATCCATATGAATACCCCATCGGACCCACCATGCGTGGCGCTCCAGACTATAATTGATAGCTGTGGTCTTACACAAATAATAAATGAACCCACGTATCGCAATGGTAATACGATAAACCTAGTACTTTTAAGGGGTATCACCGTTTCCAAAGTTATGATACTCCCGTAAACTAAAGTAATGTCCGATCATTACCTTATAAAATTTGAGGTTCAGACTCATGTTCGGCAAGCTAATAATAATAATAACTGCTTTAGCAGCTGCAACATTAATACGGCCACAACTACGACCTTTGCTGTCCTACTGCCCTCGGTAATGGCACCATTCCCAAAGTATGTGGGCTCTATTGATAACCTCACTAACAACTTTAACCACGCCCTGTGCGAAACCATTGATAGTATAGCACCGCTGAAGTTAAAAATGGCTCCAAAAAAAGCATACGCCATGGTTTACAGAAGAAACTAGAGCTCATAAATTATCATGAAGAAAGCTGGAATGCAAATGGCGCACGACTAAACTTCCGGTTCACCATCAATCATGGAGTGATAGTTTAATAACTTATAAACACATGCTTACCTTAGCTGAAGCTAAATATTACTTAAATCTCATCCGCCCTTATAAAAACGATCCTAAATTTTTGTTTAGTACAGTAGCATCGCTAACCCAACAAGGGACTCCTTCCAGTAGCTCCACCCACTCGGCAGATGACTTTATGAAGTTATTTAATAAGAAAATTGAAGTCATTAGAAAAGAGATTAAAGGCAATGCGTCCCAGCTACAACTGGGTTCTATTAACACAGATACGACTGTATATACGGCGGATACTGCCCTCCAAAATAGTTTCTCCCGTTTTGATGAAATAACATTAGAAGAATTGTTACAACATGTAAATGGAATAAAACAAACAACATGTTTACTTGACCCACCTCCTGGGAAACATATCAAGGAGCTCTTTGTATTATTAGGTCCATCAGTGCTAAATATTATAAACTTATCATTTTCCTCTGGCACTGTTCCCCTAACATTCAAAAAAGCGGTTATTCATCCTCTCCTTAAAATACCTAACCTCGATCCTGACCTCATGGTAAACCTCACTTTCCCTTTTTTTTTTTAAATCCTCCAAAAAAGTTGTTGCAGAGCAGCTAAATAAACACTTAGCGTAGGGCTGGGCGATATTGGCTTTTATTAATATAGCGATATTTTTATGCCATATTGCGATATACGATATATATTACGATATTTTGCCTTGGCCTTGAATGAACACTTGATGCATATAATCACAGCAGTAATGATTCTATGTGTCTACATTCTTCTTCATACTGCATTAATATATGCTCATTTTAAACTTTCATGCAGAGAGGGAAATCACAACTAAGTCAATTGACCAAAACTGTACTAATTAAATACTGTTCATTCTCTCACGGGTGACTTTTTAAATGAAAGAACAAATTAATAGTGTTGCTACCTTTTTGTAGTAACACTTCTGCTGCATACTTTGCATTGATTGATTGATACTTTTATTAGTAGATTGCACAGTACAGTACGTATTCCGTACAATTGACCACTAAATGGTAAAACCCGAATAAGTTTTTCAACTTGTTTAAGTCGGCGTCCACGTTAATCAATTCATTGTAGAAATATATACTTTTAGCATAATACAGTCATCACACAGGTTAATCATCATAGTATATATACATTGATGAGCATATTGCTGTTGTCTGCTAAATAACTTCCCACTTGGAGCCAAACCACCGCCAGATGATGGACTCCCTGCTCTTTATGCTGGGCATTTATTGTTCTTCCTCTATTTTTGATAAGTTTCGCACCATCTCTCTCTTGTATTGTCACAAGCTCCGCTCGCTCGACTTGCCTCAGCTAACGTTAGCCATGCTGCTACCTCTCGGATCGGCGAGAGCTATAACGCTAGACTCGCGAGAGTATGTGACATATGTAAGAAGGCGGGCTTGTTGTCCATATCTGTCAGAATGAGAGACGAGGAGGAGCGAGAAACGTTTGTTGTGAATGCACGCAGCTAAATGCAACTCGACCTGCCTCAGCTAACGTTAGCTCTCGGCGAGAGCATATGACGCTAGACGCGCGACAGTATGTGACGTATGTAAGAAGGCGGGCTTATTTTACGTCTCTGTGAGAAGGACAGACGAGAAGGAGTGAGACACGCCAGTAATGTAATGCATGCAGCTTAAAGCAAGGGTGTGAGAACATATAATTGAATATTACGATATAGTCATTTTCTATATCGCAAAGAGACAAACCTGCGATATATCGTATATATCGATATATCGCCCAGCCCTAACTTAGCGTCTAACAATCTATGGGAAATCTTTCATTCCGGTTTCAGGGCAAATCACTCTACGGAGACAGCCCTCGCAAAAATGACTAATGATCTAATGCTAACGATGGATTCTGATGCGTCATCTATGTTGCTGCTCCTCAATCTTATCGCTGCTTTCGATACCGTCAATCATAATATTTTATTAGAGCGTATCAAAACAGGAATTGGTATGTCAGACTTAGCCCTGTCTTGGTTTAACTCTTACTGTATCTTACTGACAGGATGCAGTACATCTCCCATAACAATGTGACCTCGGACTATGTTAAAATAACGTGTGGAGTTCCCCAGGGTTCGGTCCTTGTCCCTGCACTCTTCAGCATCTACATGCTGCCGCTAGATTACATCACACGCAATTACGGTGTTCACTGTTACTTTCACTATTATGCTGATGACACCCAACTCTACATGCCCCTAAAGCTGACCAACACGCCGGATTGTAGTCAGCTGGAGGGGTGTCTTAATGAAATGAAACAATGATGGATGTCCGCTAACTTTTTGCAACTCAACTCCAAAAAAACGGAAATGCTGATTATCAGTCCGGCTAGACACCAACCTCTATTTAATAATACAACTTTAACATTTGACAACCAAACGATTAAACAAGGCGACTCGGTAAAGAATCTGGGTATTATCTTCGACCCAACTCTCTCCTTTGAGGCACACATTAAAAGCGTTACTAAAACGGCCTTCTTTCATCTCCGTAATATCACTAAAATTTGCTCCGCTTTGTCCACTAAAGACGCTGAGATCATTATCCATGCGTTTGTTACATCTCGTCTCGATTACTGTAATGAATTATTTTCGGATCTCCCCATGTCTAGCATTAAACGATTACAGTTGGTACAAAATGCGGCAGCTAGACGTTTAACAAGAACAAGAAAGTTTGATCACATTACGCCTGTACTGGCTCACCTGCACTGGCTTCCTGTGCACTTAAGATGTGACTTTAAGGTTTTACTAATTACGTATAAAATACTACACGGTCTATCTCCAGCCTATCTTGCCGATTGTATTGTACCATATGTCCTGGCAAGAAATCTGCGTTCAAAGGACTGCGGCTTGTTTGTGATTCCCAGAGCCCAAAAAAAGTCTGCGGGCTATAGAGCGTTCTCCATTTGGGCTCCAGTACTCTGGAATGGCCTCCCGGTAACAGTTCAAAATGCTACCTCAGTAGAATACTCTAGCCTTTAAATAGACCCCCTTTTTAGACCAGTTGATCTGCCGTTCTTTTCTTTTTCTCCTCTGTCCCCCTCTCCCTTGTGGAGGGGATCCTGTCCGGTGGGAATGGATGAAGTACTGGCTGTCCAGAGTCAGGACCCAGGATGGACCGCTCGTCCATAGTCAGGACCCAGGATGGACCGCTCGCCTGTGTATCGGTTGGGGACATCTCTGCGCTGCTGATCCGCCTCTGCTTGTGATGGTTTCCTGCTGTCTCCACTTTGGACGGGACTCTCGCTACTATATTAGATCCACTTTGGACTGGACTCTCACGGTTATGTTAGATCCACTATGGATTGGACATTCACAATATTATGTTAGACCCGGTTGACATCCATTACTTTCGGTCCCCTAGAGGGGGTGCAGGTGGGGTGGTGCGGGGAGTGCCCGAGGGGGTGCCCACATATGCGGTCCTCTCCAAGGTTTCTCATAGTCATCATTGTCACTGTCAGCGACGTCCCACTGGGGTGAGTTTTTCTTGCCCTTATGTGGGCTCTACCGAGGATGTCGTTGTGGTTTGTGCAGCCCTTTGAGACACTGGTGATTCAGTGCTATATAAATAAACATTGATTGATTGATTGAATGATACAAACCCCGTTTCCATATGAGTTGGGAAAATGTGTTAGATACAAATATAAACGCAATACAATGATTTGCAAATCATTTTCAACCCATATTCAGTTGAATATGCTACTAAGACAACATATTAAATGTTCAAACTGATAAACATTTTTTTTTTTTCAAATAATCATTAACTTTACAATTTGATGCCAGCAACACATGACAAAGACGTTGTGAAAAGTGTCAATAAATACTGATAACGTTGAGGAATGCTCATCAAACACTTATTTGGAACATCCCACAGGTGTGCAGGCTAATTGAGAACAGTTGAGTGCTATGATTGGGTATAAAAGCAGCTTCCATGAAATGGTAAGTAAATCACAAACAAGGATGGGGCGAGGGTCACCACTTTGTAAGCAAATTGTAGAACAGTTTTAGAAAAACATTTCTCAACGAGCAACTGCAAGGAATTTAAATATTTTACCATCTACAGTCCGTAAAATCATCAAAAGGTTCAGAGAATCTGGAGAAATCACTGCACGTAAGCGATGATATTACGGACCTTTGATCCCTCAGGCAGTACTGCATCAAAAACCGACATCAGTGTGTAAACGATATCACCACATGAGCTCAGGAACACTTCATAAAAACACTGTCAGTAACTAAAGTTGGTCGCTACATCTGTAAGTGCAAGTTAAAACTACTATGCAAAGCCAAACCCATTTACCAACAACACCCTGAAACGCCGCCGGCTCTGTTTGGCCCGAGCTCATTTAAAATGGACTGATGCAAAGTGGAAAAGTGTTCTTTGGCCTGACGAGTCCACATTTCATATTATATTTGGAAACAGAGGATGTGGTGTTCTCCAAAACAAAGAGGAAAATAACCATTCGGATTGTTATAGGCGCAAAGTTTAAAAGCCAGCATCTGTGATGGTATAGGGGTGTATTAGTGCCCCTGGCATGGGTAACTTACACATCTGTGAAGGCACCATTAATACCTAAAGGTCCATACAAGTTTTGGAGCAACATACTGTATGTTGTCTTCCAAGCAACGTTATCATGGACGCCCCTGCTTATTTCAGCAAGACAAGTGTTACAACATCGTGGCTTCGTAAAAAAAAAAAGAGTGCGGGTACTTTCCTGGCCCGCCTGCAGTCCAAACCTGTCTCCTTTTGAAAATATGTGGCCAATATGAAGCATAAAATACGACAACAGAGACCCTGGACTGTTGAACGACTAAAGCGCTACATAAAACAAGAATGAGAAAGAATTCCACTTTCAAAGTTTCAACAATTAGTTTAATCAGTTCCCAAACGTTTATTGAGTGTTGTCAAAAGAAAAGGTGATGTAACACAGTGGTGAACATGCCCTTTCCCAATTACTTTGGCACGTGTTGCAGCCATGAAATACTAAATTTCTTGCAATAGCTCGTTGAGAAATGTTGTTCTAAAACTGTTCGACAATTTGCTTACAAATTGGTGACCCTCACCCCACCCTTGTTTGTGAATGACTTAGCATTTCTTGGAAACTGCTTTTATACCCAATCATGGCACCCAACTGTTCCCAATTAGCCTGCACACATGTGTGATGTTCCATATAAGTGTTTGATGAGCATTCCTCAACTTTATCAGTATCAGTTTATACATCAAATATGTTGTCTTTGTAGCATATTCAACTGAATATGGGTTGAAAATGATTTGCAAATCATTGTATTCCGTTTATATTTACATCTAACACAATTTCCCAACTCATATGGAAACGGGGTTTGTATTTGTATTAGTGTTTCACTTTCCCTTC
Organism: Nerophis ophidion; assembly: GCF_033978795.1. Lineage (NCBI taxonomy): Eukaryota > Metazoa > Chordata > Actinopteri > Syngnathiformes > Syngnathidae > Nerophis > Nerophis ophidion. The sequence goes on from NC_084614.1 coordinate 48,867,152, forward strand.
TACTGTTACTGAATAACAGTTTTTCAATAATTTCAGAAAATTGTGGAAGTAGAGACACAGGTCTGTAGTTTCTAAACTGGTGTTTGTCTCCAGTTTATAAGTAGGTACGATTTTTGCTATTTTCATTTTATCTGGAAATTTGCCCGTTTGAAATTATAGGTTGCTGATATATGTTAAAGGTTCTGAAATCTCTTCAATAACATTTTTTTATCGTTTTCATATCAATTTCATTATTATTGAGGTCTTTGATTTACATCTTTCCACAATATAGATTATTTCTACTTTTGTCACACTTTCGAGGAACATCAAGTGGAGATTTCTGTTTATGGTGTCATTCAAGTCCTCAACTGACTCAGGACCTGGCATATTTTCCTCCAGATTTGGTCCAATGTTCACAAAGTACTTATTGAAGCTTTCAACTACATTGTTCATTTTGTAATTTTTCACATTTCCATCAAAGAAGTATTTAGGATAATCCTTCTTATTACCATTTTTAATAATGCTATTTAGGATGCTCCATGTTGCTGTCATATTGTTTTTGTTCCGGTCCAATAATTGGTGAATACTTACATTAAAGTGGTGAGTACAGGGAAAGGAAGTTACAGACAACTCTTTTTACAAGTTCAGATCGCCACACGGTCATACAACTCATATACTGCAAAAATGTAGCTAAAGTCGTGTGTAAAAAGTCAATTAGGGTTCCTGCTTCACACGACTCTAAATACAGACGCACACATTTTGTACTCACACACAACTCTTAGAATCCTATTGCTGCATACACACACGCATCTGAATGCACACACATAAATATATTATGTACACACATCTCTTTCAAAGTCACGTGTAAAAAGACAGCCAATCGAGGAAATACAGACATACATATTTTTTTTTTACCATGACATATCATAAAAGAGAAATACAACTTAAAACACACCACCAGAAATTTGTGAATTGGATTACAGATGCACAGATATGAGATACACACTTGCAAAAAAACATTTCTACAATACTTCCAACTTAAACTCCTGTCTCATCGATTGCAGAGCTATACAGTACATTAAAATCAATGTACTCTATGTGGCACTTTATACCCAATGTATTGAATTCCAACCAATGTATTTTAAAATCAATGTACTCAATGTACTTTAAAATCAGTGTACTTAAAAGTATTTTCAAATCAGCAGTAAGTAGAAGGAACACAAAAAATATGTTGACTCAGTTTCTCCAATGAATGATCATATAAGTTTAGTATACATACAGATTTACATATACAACTTGTATTTTAATTACATTTTACATTTATCACTGAACTATGTAGTATATTGCAATTTATCACAATAGTGCAATACTGTATCACATCATGTAGTGTTGCCAATATTCAGCATATACAATGGTATAAAATGGTAACATTTGGTAAACAATAACAAAAAATAAAAGGTGTACAGTGATTGGCTGGCAACTCATCCTTGATAGGCATTAAGCCAGCTGGGATAGGCTCCATCTTAACTGTGACCACAAACAGAATTAAAAGTGATGCAAAAAGTGATCATTAAAAGTTGAGTAGCCAAAGTTTTTTTTGAATCATGCAGTTCTTCTTCAGACCCCAAACTATTTGAGAGTAGATCAGCAGTGCCCCCGCTGCTTTGTGCTTAAACATCTTTAACAATCAAAAAATCCACTAATCCGCAGTTTCAATGCTTGTGATTAACATTGTTGACAGTGGGGGATAAAACATTTTTATTAATAAATGTATCGTGTTCAAATTAGAGTGTCTCAACCAAGATAAGAATGCAGATTTACTGTACACAACTTGATGGATTATATTTAAAAAAAAAACGGATGAAAAAGCAGAGATGCTGTCCCCGACCACCTCCTGTGGTTCCACAGGGGGAACACCGAGGCGTTCCCAGGCCAGCTGTGAGACATATACCCTCCAATGTGTCCTAGGTCTGCCCCAAGGACTCTTCCAGGTTGGACATGCCCAAAACACTTCAACAGGTAGGCATCCAGGAGGCATCCATAGTAGATGCCCGAGACATCTCAGCTGGGTCCTCTCGATGTGAAGGCGCAGCGGCTCTACTCTTAGTCTCTCCTAGATGACCGAGGTCCTCAGCCTCTCTCTGAAAGTAATGCCAGACATCCTGCGGAGGAAACTAATTTAGGAATAAAATAGAAATCCTGTCAATAAAGATAATGAACAGGACCGGTGACAAAGGGCAGCCCTGGCGGAGTCCAACGCCCGCTGAGAACATGTCTGACTTACTACCGGCAATGCAGATCAGACTCCTGCAACTCTTGTACAAGGACCGAATGGCCCGTTGCAACAGACCCTAGACCCCGTACTCCTGGAGAACCCCCCACAGGAACGCGAGGGACACAATCGAATGCCTTTTCCCACCCCACAAAACACATGTGGACTGGTTGAGAAAACTCCCATGCCTACTCCAGAACCCTAAAGAAATCTGGTCTTGTCTTCTACAACCAGGAAGAAAGCCACATTGTTCCTCCTGAATCTGAGGACTCTCCTCTCCAGCACCCTGGAATAGACCTTTCCCGGAAAGCTGGGAAGTGTGATCCCTCTACAATTGGAACACACCCTCCGATCTCCCTTCTTGAAACAGAGACCACCACCCCGGTCTGCCAATCCAGAGGTACCGTCCCAGACTTCCACACTATGTTGAAGAGATATGTCAGACACGACAGTCCTATAACATCCAGAGCCTTGAGGTATTTGGGGAAAATCTCGTCCTCTCCTAGGGTCTTGCAACTGGGTATATTTTTGATTACCTTCAGCAACCTCCAGTGATAGAGATGTTTGCGTTTGTGACCTTAGACTCTGTCTCCTCTACGGAGGGTATGTCTGTAGGATTAAGGAGATCCTTAAAGTATTCCTTCCACTGCCCAACCATATATCCAGTAATAGTCTGCAGATTTCCTCCCCCACTATACACAGTGTGGACAGGGCACTGCTTCCCCCTTCTGAGGCGTCGGATGCTTTGCCAGAATCTCTTTGAGGCCGACTAAAAATCCCCAAACTCCTCCCATACCCAAGTTTTTGCTTCCGCCAACGCTTAGACCGTGGCTCGCTTGGCTTATCGGTACCTGTCAGCTTCTTTGGGAGTCCCACAAGCGAGTCATGCTCGGTTAGAATCTTTTTTCAGCCTGACTGCCCCCTTTACATTTGGTGTCCACCATCGGGTTCTGGGGTTGCCATCATGACAGGCACCAACTGCCTTGCAACCAATTTTCCCTCCATTTTTTCATGTGTGAGCAAACGCCAAAACTCCTTGAGCATTCAGTGGCGCACATGTGAGCGACGGCAGACATGCACACTGTTATGCGCTTATCTTTTTATTCGATTTTGTGCGCGGCCTAGATTTGCCGTGCGCAGAGGACGCGTGAGCAGTGTGCAATTGCACAGGCGCGTACCTTAGAGGGAACATTGCTTGCAACCACAGCTCTGATCAGCAGCAGCAGCAATGGAGGTATGGAAGACGGCCAATTTGGATTTAATGTCTCCCACCTCCTTCGGAATGCAGTTGAAGCTTTGCCGGAGAACATCTGGCAAATGGGAGCATCCACCAAACGTTGCCAGCTTACCCTCACTAAACGTTTTTGTCCGGCTTCCTCCACCGCCATCTGATCCAACTCACCACCAGGTGGTGATCAGTTGACAGCTCAGCCCCTCTCTTCACCCGAGTGTTCAAGACATGCGGCCGTGTATCTGATGAAACGACTACAAAGTCGATCATCGACCTGCGACCTAGCGTGTCCTGGTGCCATGTGCACTTGTGCGCACACTGATGTTCAAACATGTTGTTTGTTATGGACAAACTGTGGCGAGCACAGAAGTCCAATAACAGAACACCACTATGATTCAGATCGGGGAGGCCGTTCCACCCAATCTCCTCCAGGTTTCGGTGTCTTTGCCATCTTGGGCGTTGAAGTCACTCAGTAGAACGACGAAGTCCCCAGGGGGGGACGCCCTGCAGGGGTCCCCAAGAAGGCCAGGTACTCCGAACTGCCATTTGGCGCATACGTGCAAACCACAGTCAGAACCCGTCCCCCGACCTAAAGACGCAGGATAATAACCCTCTCGTTCACCGGGGATGACTTCAGCACACTGGCGCCAAGCCAGGGAGCTAATAATAAGCCCACACCTGCTTGCTGCCTATTCCCCGCGGCAACTCCAGCATAAAATTAAGTCAAACCTCTCCAAAGAGTTTGGTTCCAGTGCCTATGCTGTGAGTTGAGGTGAGCCCATATCTCTCGACCTCATGCACAAGCTCAGGCTCCTTCCCCGAAAGGTTTGTGACGTTCCATGTCCCAAAAACCAGATTTGGCAACAGAGGACCGGGTCGCTGAGGCATTTGCCTTCGACTGCGACCCAATCCACATAGCACCAGATTCTCATGGGCACTCCTGCAGGTGGTGGTCTGCTGGGGGGTGGTTCCACTTCACTCTTTCGGGCTGTGCCCGGCCGGACTCCGTGCCAGCAGGCGTTCATTGACAAGCCCCTGCCCTGGGCGTGCCTCCAGAGTGGGGTCCGTGCGAGGTGCGGTTACTAGATTTTCATTCCTTCATAAGAGTCTTCTGAACCGCTTTTAGTCCGACCCATCACCTCGGACCAGTTTGCCCTGGCAAACCCTACCAGACGCATGTAGCCCCCCACAACATTGCTCCTTGGATCATTTGGGTACTCAAAATCCTCAACCACGTTAAGGTGGCGATTCATGTAGGAGATGGTGGTGATTCAATAATATTGTAGGATATACATTTAACAGTCTCTAACTAAGCAGGATGTGAATTTTTAACTTTTTTATAAAGCACAACTATGATATACTTTACACTATTCTCATATGTGCAAGTTGAAGTCAAGTGTCAAATAAATCATAAAGTATTATGCTTGGACAAACAATACAAAGTCTGACTTGCTGATGATGTTACTGATTGATTCTGTTTTGGACTTTGCTCCTTGCAAACGTGGGATTTTCTTGGAAACATAATGCCACCTTGTGGCCTCTGCAAAGAAAATTAATAACAAAACTTCAGTAGATGGTAATTTTTCAGGATATTTTCTACTGTTAAATGTGATCATATTTCTGTGATCAGCAATTAAAAATAACAAGAAAACTAGATGATCAGTTTACAATATATTTTGTACTGTTGACTATGATTTACATTTGTGTCATCAACAATTAAAATTAATAAAACAACTGCAGTAGATCATTTCACGTTACATTTTGTACTGTTAAATGCGATCATATTGATGTCAAGAAGAATAAAAAGTTAATAAAAAACGTCATAAAAAATCATTTTTGACACAGAAACTTATTTATTAAATATTTTTTATTTTACACATTTAGGACTTAAATGGGTGAGAAACAAATACATAACTACAGTATGGAATAAGACATAAACCTACTGCTGAAAAAACATATTTAAAGTTACAGTAGCTGAAAACTTTTATACAGTATAGTATATGCAGGTGGTATACTTTTTGCGCAGTATTGTATGTGGTAATATTTGTTTTATACAGTACTGCATGTGGTAATGATACCTTTTATACAATATTGTATGTGGTATAATAGTTTATATATGTGATAACTTCTTATACAATATTGTATGTAGTATGAATATCTTTACACAGTATGTATGTCCATCTATCCATCTTCTTCCGCCTATCAGAGGTTGGGTCACGGGGGAAGCAGCCTAAGCAGGGAAGCCCAGACTTCCCTTTCCCCAATCACTTCGTCCAGCTTCTCCAGGGGGATCACGAGGCGCTCCCAGGCCAGCCAGGATATATAGTCGTCCCAACGTGTCCTGGGTCTTCCCCGTGGCCTCCTACCGGTCAGACGTGCCCGAAACACCTCCTGAGGGAGGCGTTCGGGTAGCATCCTGACCAGAGGCCCAAACCACCTCATCTGGCTCCTCTCGATGCGGAGGACCAGCGGCTTCACTTTGAGCCCCCCCCAGATGACAGAGCTTCTCACCCTATCTCTAAGGGAGAGCCCCACCACCCGGCGTAGGTAGCTCATTTTGGCCGCTTGTACCCGTGATCTTGTCCTTTCGGTCATAACCCAAAGCTCATGACCATAGGTGAGGATGGGAACGTAGATCGACCGGTAAATTGAGAGTTTTTCCTTTCGGCTCAGCTCATTTTTCACCACAACAGATTGATACAGCATCCGCATTACTGAAGACGCCGCACCAATCTCCCTGTCGATCTCACTATCCACTCTTCCCTCATTTGTGAACAAGACTCCGAGGTACTTGAACTCCTCCACTTGGGGCAAGATCTCCTCCCCAACCCGCAGATGGTACTCTACCCTTTTCTGAGCGAGAACCATGGACTTGGAGGTGCTGATTCCCATCCCAGTCGCTTCACACTCGGCCTTGAACCGATCCAGTGAGAGCCTGAGATCGTGGCCCGATGAATCATCTGCAAAAAGCAGAGACCTAATCCTGCAGCCAACCAAACCAGATACCCTCAAGGCCTGTCTGCGCCTAAAAATTCTGTCCATAAAAGTTATGAACATAATCTTTGACAAAGGGCAACTTTGGCAGAGTCCAACCCTCACTGGAAACAGGTCCGACTTACTGCCGGCAATGCGGACCAAGCTCTGACACTGATCATACAGGCAGTGGACCACCACAATCACAGTTCGTCACCCCATAATCTCAAAGCACTCCCTACTGGACTTCCCGGGGTACACGGTCGAATGCCTTCTCCAAGTCCACAAAGCACATGTAGACTCGTTGGGCAAACTCCCATGCACCCTCAAGGACCCTGCCGAGAGTATAGATCTAGTCCAAAGTTCCACGACCAGGACAAAAACCACACTGTTCCTCCTGAATCCGAGGTTTGACTATGTGTGTGGTATTTCTTTTTTTCAATCTAGTATTGTGTATGGTATATTTTATTTTATAAAGTGCTGAATGAGGTAGTATTATAATACTATATGAGGTATAACATTGGATAGGGTGGTAACATTATCCTTATCTTTTTTTACTGCAAAATAAACTAATTTAGACTTATTCTTACTTGAGTAATCTTATCAGAATTGTACAAGGTCATACAGTACATAATATACGTGCAGTTATTTCTCACTTGGAAACATGAAGTTCAGATGTTCAGTGAGAGCCGTATCTTTGTTTTACTATATCTTTGAATATGACTTACCGGTATAAGTATTACAACTCTAATTGCATTTTTCCTGTCATATCTGCACCTTGTATTGTATCCCCTTCATTGCCATGACGACGCAGATAAAATGAAATACAAGTTATTTGTAGTTAAACTTTGACTTGTTCAGTTTTTTCTGGGGAGGAGCCACTCTCTCATCACATTGCATGTCCTTTACTCCCTTTAGTACATCTTTCACCGTGTACTACTACAACTATTTCTCCTCCTTCTCTTCTTCCTCCTCCTCCTGCTACTACTCCTACCACAACTACAGCAGCAAGCCAGACACAGGTAGTACATTTCACTTCTTTTATCATTGCTTTGTGCTGCAAATGTAATACTATTATTTACCATTAGTGTGTATTATTTGTACGTTGTAGTTTCAATTTTACTTACAAAGTACACTTTGATATACGCTGTAAGAAACACTGTAGAAAATGCCAGGTAGTGTGCTGTCTAGTATTAGCGGAATGTCTTTCTGTGTTGACTAATGTATTGTAGACAGAAGGAAAAGCGATTATTGATCCATTAAAGCACTTCAATTGTAAAAAGTTCTTCACATCAGCATTTTTATGATGTACGTGCTGTTACTGGAACAGCATGCATGGCAGACATTGATAAGAGATTACAGGACAACTATGACACGGCAAGTCTATCAGGCTAAGTATGTGTGAAGCGTCCACAGTTACAATTTATTGATTTATGATTGATAGCCATTAGTAAAGGTTGAACATTTGTTTTTGTGTCCAAAAGACTTCTTCACTTGTAGATTTTAGGTGCATGATTGGGGCCACCACTCTCTATTGTATGAAAATGTCCATTATTATGAAATTTTACTGCATCCTTGATCCTAACCCATTCTTGCTCTATCACTAATTAGAATAAAATGGCCAATGTCCCCAGACATGCCCACTGTCCCTTGTGGCACGCAGCGTTAGTGCTGGTCCTGTACGGACTTCTTACTGTGTCACGAAGGTTTTCAAATTTATGTTGTAATTATGCGAAGTTTGTTATTTTGTACAATAAATATTGTTGAACAATGTATTTACCGTGAATTCATTTTAGTTTAAAATATGCCACAAATTAAATTCAAGTTTGTTTATGGGTACCAAAAAATCTAAATACAATTCTGCTTAGGACCCCAATTTAACTAACAATGTCTACTAAGTGAAAATCATTACAAATGATTCGAAACCTGATTGTGTTCTTTGAAAGATGGAACTGGAGAGCGCGGGTGTCAGATTTATGGAGGGTCAAATAGGAAACAATTAAATTAATACATCTTTAAATAATTACTTAAATAAATACTTGAATTAAATAATTTGAATTGGGAATTAAATAAATACAATTTAACTATGAACTATTTAATGATTGAATTAATTATTTCATGATTATTTCTTTCTTTTAATCTGTCCTGTGCAGCCACTCAGGCAAATCATATTATTGATAAAGATGCTCATATCTGCTGTACAGATTTGCTTTCTAAAAAAGAAGTGTGGATATTTTTTTTGTTGCCTTATTTGTACTTGACTTTATTACATGTTTGGATGTACTTGGTGTTTCACGCAGACAGACCGGAGCAGTAGGGTATAGAAAGAAGAGAAGAAGAAAAAGAAGACAGGGATAAGTAGGGACAAAAGGGGGACATAACAGAGAGGGATAACAACAAATGGGTTATACTTGTAACCCATTTGCAACAACAACAACTAAACAACAGCAACAACAGAACTATATCTTCAAAACGATATATACAAAAAGAGGACAGACATGGATGGGGATAAAGACAGAGAGAGATAACAACAACAAGGTATATCAGCAAATACGATATATACAAATATAATAACAGTAAATATAAAGAAAAATACATTAGAGAAGAAGATACTAACACAGTAATGACAATGAACATTTTTTTCATTACAAATAAAATAATAATACTAATAAAAGTAACAATATTAATAATGAATTGCAATTAACTCTTACCTCTATTATCAATATTACGATCGCTTCGAACGCAACAATACATAAATGTAATGAAAAATTTGATATCAAAAGAAAGAAGAGAAGGGTGGAGGAAAAAAAAGGAGTAGAATATACTGTATTAACCTTTTACACATTTATGGTAAAGATAGGTCAAGCTTAAGCAATGTGCCGTGTTTTATGTGATGTAGGTGTGTATTTTTGTATACTTGTATTTAAAAATGTGTTTGCTGAAGCGTGATTGTAAGCCTGAGTTTATGTATGTACAGTATGTATGTATGTATGTATGTATGTATGTATGTATGCAGGGCTCGAATTTAACCACGGCAACTGCGGAAAAAGCCGCAACCACCCTCGTCATTTGCCGTAAGCCCTAAAAAATTGACCAAAATTGACGACAAGAACATGCCATGACCGCCCTTAACTTTTTACTTGGACGAGGGGTGTAACAGTAAACGGTATACTGATAATTTGCAAGGAAATTCATGACGGTTAGTCATTTATTAATGCATTTTTGGCAAGACGAAGTCAGGCGCATGCGCACTAGAATTGTTTGGCTTGATAATCATGGCGGACTAACAACACAGACTTTGCTGCTGAGATTTCCCCTCAGAGTAAATTTAGCCAAGTGCTTGGTTTAACATAATTTTCCCTCGCTTCTCTGCGTGCGTTAAAGAGCGCACTGCTGTGTTTAGTTGGAGACAGGTGTGGACAATATTGGAGACGGACGCACTTGTCACCACACTAAAAGTATACAGTGAAGGAGAAAACTATTTGATGTTGCTTTTATTTTCCTAATACAGCATCCATCAGCTGCTGTGACTGAGAGTTAATGTCATGAGGAAACATGCAGCAGGCGATGTGTTGTGAACGTTGTCACAACTTGTTTATTAAGTCTTAACTTTGTTGACAGGGATGTTTACTCGTCCTTTATTTAACTGCAAACTGTATCAGTGATCAAATAATATCAATACTAGTTAAAATGTTTTGCCATTTCATCGAATTGAAAGCAGGCTGTAAAGATTGTGTATTTGGTGGCAGAGGTGCCACTCCTATTTATTTTTGTTGGCCAAACTGTTGCACTGAACCATTAGGAGGCGTTGGAGAAGAACAAAGCTTGTTTATCAGACTTCATGTTCATTAGCCAAACTGCTTTGAGTTTTTTATTGATATCAAAAAGTAAACATCATGTTGTTTTACATTCATGTGCCTTTTTTAATGTTACAAAGGTATTACTTTAAAAACCATTCATATGACATAGCACATTATTAATGAGTTATTGTGTATAGTAAATTCCTATACAACATATTTCTGCTTATGCAATCTGTCCTGATACAGCATCTACATGTACATAACTTAATAAATAAATAAATAAATAACAAACAAAAAAAAATACATCCCTCTATCTAAATGCAAAAATAGAGGTGAAGGCATCTTGTAATGACTAAAAGTTGAAAAGTTGATATTAATGATTTAAAAAAAAAGTTACATACACCTGTAAAGAACATAATGTCATGGCTGTCTTGAGTTTCCAATCATTTCTGCAACTCTTATTTTTTTGTGATAGAGTGATTGGAGCACATACTTGTTGGTCACAACAAACATTCATAAAGTTTGGTTCTTTTATGAATTTATTATGGGTCTACTGAAAATGTGACCAAATCTGCTGGGTCAAAAGTGTACATACAGCAATGTGAATATTTGATTACATGTCCCTTGGCAAGTTTCAGTGCAATAAGGCACTTTTGGTAGCCATCCACTAGCTTCTGGCAAGCTTGTGGTTTAATTTTTGACCACTCCTCTTGACAAAAATTGGCGCAGTTCAGCTAAATTTGTTGGTTTTCTGACATGGACTTGTTTCTTCAGCATTGTCCACACATTTAAGTCAGGACCTTTGGAAGGCCATTCTAGAACCTTAATTCTAGCCTGATTTAGCCATTCCTTTAACACTTTTGACATGTGTTTGGGGTCATTGTCCTGTTGGAAAACCCAACTGCGCCCAAGACCCAACCTACGGGCTGATGATTTTAGGTTGTCCTGAAGAATTTGGAGGTAATCTTTTTTTTTCATTGTCCAATTTACTCTCTGTAAGGCACCAGTTCCATTGGCAGCAAAACAGGTCCAGAGCATAATACTACCACCACTATGCTTGACGGTAGGGAAGGTGTTCCTGGGATTAAAGTCTTCACCTTTTTCTTCTCCAAACATATTGCTGGATAGTATGGCCGAACAGCTCAATTTTAGTTTCATCTGACCACAGAACTTTCCTCCAGAAGGTATTATATTTGTCCATGTGATGTCAAATTGCACCAATTTTGTCAAGAGGAGTGGTCAAAAATTAAACCACAAGCTTGTGGATGGCTACCAAAAGCTCCTTATTGCACTAAAACTTGCCAAGGGACATGCAACCAAATATTAACATTACTGTATGTATACTTTTGACCCAGCATATTTGGAATTGGAGAAGGCATTCGACCGTGTCCCTCGGGAAGTCCTGTGGGGAGTGCTCAGAGAGTATGGGGTATCGGACTGTCTTATTGTGGCGGTCCGCTCCCTGTACGATCAGTACCAGAGCTTGGTCCGCATTGCCGGCAGTAAGTCAAACACATTTACAGTGAGGGTTGGACTCCGCCAAGGCTGTCCTTTGTCACCAATTCTGTTCATAACTTTTATGGACAGGATTTCTATGCGCAGTCAAGGCGTTGAGGGGTTCCGGTTTGGTGACCGCAGGATTAGGTCTCTGCCTTTTGCAGATGATGTGGTCCTGATGGCTTCATCTGACCGGGATCTTCAGCTCTCACTGAATCGGTTTGCAGCCGAGTGTGAAGCGACCGGAATGAGAATCAGCACCTCCAAGTCCGAGTCCATGGTTCTCGCCCGGAAAAGGGTGCAATGCCATCTCCGGGGTGGAGAGGAGACCCTGCCCCAAGTGGAGGAGTTCAAGTACCTAGGAGTCTTGTTCACGAGTGAGGGAAGAGTGGATCGTGAGATCGACAGGCGGATCGGAAAGCCTATCTCAGGTGCATTCGCCGGAAAGCGGGGTACACCCTGGACAAGACACTACTGCATCGCAGAGCCAACCCAGATGGACAGACAACATTCACACTCACATTCATACATATATATATATATATATATATAAATATATATATATATATACACATATATATATATATATATATATACATATATACATATACATATATATATATATATATATATATATATATATATACATATATACATATACATATATACATATATATATACATATATATATATACATATATATATATATATATATATATATATATATATATATATGTATATATATATATATATATATATATATATACACACACACACATACATACATTTAAATATACATACTAGGGGTGTAACGGTATACAAAAATTAGAGGTCACGGTTCTGTTCATTTTCGGTACAGTAAAAAAAAATATATATATAAATGTTTTGGTTATTTATTTACCAAATTTGTAAACAATGGCTTTATCCTTTTAACATTGGGAACACTATAATAATTCTTCCCACGTTAATCCACATGAAACTGCCTCCAGTTGTTGCTTAGATTACCGTAAATGAAATGACAAAACTTTTCTTCTACATATAAAACGTGCAACATTGAACAGTTTCAACTCAACTCATCATGCCTAATTTATTACAGCATTTGGGAAGCCTGTAGTTGATTTTTATTATGTAAATGTTATATTTTTATCAACATGTGATAGCAGGGACCCTACCATTCAAAACTAGGCTGCTACATTACTAATGATTAACGTAACTATGGCTGAAAAATTTGTACAATAGCAATAGGAAAGACTATTCATCCCTGAACACCATGGAGTTCATGTAGGCTTTATGATGCACTTACATTATTCTATCAACTATCAGAGACAGAAACTTTTCATTTAATATTGTGTCCTTTTTTGCTGCTTCAACACAGCTCAATCAACACTGTCCGTAACACAGCCACACACCATCATCGGCGGTCACTCGTGGTCGATAATGACTGTCCTCCTTCCTGGCCGATTCTTGACCCGATTATTCTGGGGCAATGTGGACAAGGGAATGTAGTGGTGGTGGGTTTGGGTTGGGCCTGTTTGGTGGATGCTCTCTCCTTTCTTAGTCTGCGCTTGTCTTGTGCAGCATGGCGGAGGTCGTCATTATATTGCATGGCACCCTCACGGACAAGGTTTCCCCACATCGTCCTGTCTGTTGCCTTGACTTCCCAAGACTTAAGGTCTATGCGACACTTTGTCAGGTTTGCCTTGATGTTATCCTTAAATCTCTTCTTTTGACCTCTCGCCCGTTTCCCTTCAACTGGCTGGGAATAAAGGACTTGTTTTTGGGAGGCGAGAGTCAGGCATGCGGACCAGTCCATCTGAGTTGGTTTTGGGCAATCGTGGCAGTGATGGTGGGCAAGCCAGCCTCCCCCAGGACGCTGGTGTTGGTGCATCGGTCCTCCCAGCTGATCCTGAGGATTTTTCTGAGACACCTATGATGGTAGGTCTCGAGTGCCTTTAAGTGCCTGCTGTAGGTGGTCCAGGCTTCTGACCCATACAGAAGGGTGGGGAGCACAACTGCTTTGTAGACCAGGATTTTGGTCTTTGCTTGGAGGTCACGGTTCTCGAAGACTCGCTTCCTCAGCCTTGAGAAGGCCTCCTGGCACAGCTGAGGCAGTGGTGAATTTCATCGTCAATGACAGCTTTAGATGACAGGAGGCTCCCGAGATATGGGAAGTGGTCCACATTTTCCAGTCGGATTTTGTCAAATGAGAGGTTTGGGGGCAGGACTGGCGCACAACTGGTTGGTGGTGGTTGGTGGAGGATTTGGGTTTTCTTTATATTGGTGGCAAGACCAAGCTGTTTGTATGCCTTCTCAAAAGCAGACAGAGTGCACTGTAGATCCTCTCCTGACAGGATCTACGAGGGCATTATCGTCTGCATACTGCAGCTCCATGATGGATATGGTGGTGGTTTGACCTTTAGCCCTGAAACGGTTGATGTTGAGGAGTTAACCGTCCGTTCTGTACATTATTTCGACTCCCTGGGGCAGATGTATGTTCGTGAGATGGAGGATAGCAGCAACTAAAAGGGAGAATAGTGTTGGAGCGATGAAACATCCCTGTTTTACACCTGTGTCTACCCTAAAGGGTTCTGTTTCATCTCCACTGCCACTGAGCACTGTGGCTGACATGTTATCATGCAGTAGTCTCAGTACCCGGATGTATTTGTCTGGGCAGCCAATCTTGGACAGAACCAGCCAAAGGGCCTGACGGTTAACCGATTCGAAGGCTTTAGTGATGTCTATGAAGGCCATGTATAGTGATTAGTTTTGTTCCCGGCATTTTTCTTCTAGTTGTCGTGCGATGAAAATCATGTCTGTGGTGCCTCTGCTTGGGCGAAATCCACTCTGAGACTCAGGAAGCACGCTTTCTGACAGGGGGGTGAGTCTGTTGGCCAGAACCCGAGCGAGGGCTTTCCCTATGGTGGACAGGAGAGAGATGCCACGGTAATTCCCACAGTCTGCCTTGTCTCCTTTCTTAAATATGGAGACAATTAGGGTATCTCTGAGCTGTGCAGGGATTTCCTCTTCTTCCCATATTTTGAGAAGCAGGGCATGGATGTGCTTGGTAAGATCGGGTCCGCCTTTCTTCAGGACCTCTGCGGGAATGCCGTCGGGCCCAGCAGCCTTGTTGTTCCTCATCTTCCCAATGGCATCCTGCAGCTCATCCAATGTAGGTGGTTCTCCCATGCTTTCATTTGTGGGTTGTTGTGGGAGTTGGTCAAGAGCCTCCATCTCAGGTATAGTGTCCCTGTTTAAGAGGTCCTCATAGTGTTCTTTCCACCTGTTTGAAATTGTGTCCTTGTCCTTCAGCAGCAGCAGACCATCCTTTGAGCGAAGGGGGGTTTGGCAGCAGTGGCCGGGACCATACACCGCTCTTGTGGCATCGAAGAAGCCTCTCGTGTCTCCAGAGTCAGCAGGCTGCTCTATCTCCTGAGCCTTCTTTGTCCACCACTGGTTCTTCAGTTTCCTAACCTGTGTTTGGACAGTTGCCTTCGTTTTGATGTCGGCTACTTTATTCACTTTGCAGTGGATGCTGTTTTGCCAAGTGATGAAAGCTTGCCGCTTGTTGTCAATTAGTTGCTGGATCTCAGTTTCGTTCTCATCAAACCAGTCTTGAAGTCTCCGCTTTTTGAGACCAAGGATATTTTTGCAGGATTTCATTATGGCAGTCGAAAGTGTGCTCCAGTGTTTCCATATCCTCTGGGTACTGTTTGGGCAACGCTGCGTGAAATGCCTCCTGCAGCTGTTGTTGGTAGGTGGTGCCACTCAACAGCTCGATGATAATTCTCGGCAGGCACTGTCTTTTCTGCATCCGTCTTTTCCGCATTAAGCGGATGGACATGATGGAGCGAATGAGGCGGTGGTGGGTCCAGCAGTCGTCTGAACTGGTCATTGCTCTGGTGTTTAGGACGTCGCGATGGTCTTTAGAGCGGACAATGACGTAGTCAATAAGATAACACAGTTTGGAGTGAGGGTGCATCCATGATGTTTTGAACTTGGTTTTCTGACGGAAAAGTGTGTTGGTGATGACCAGGTTGTGCTCCAAGCACTTAGTTAGCAGTAGTGTGCCATTAGAGTTTGTATTTCAGACCCCTTCTCTCCCCAACGTACCCCTCCATAGGTGGTGGTTTCGTCCCATTCTGGCGTTGAAGTTTCCGAGCAGGATTAACTTGTCCTCCTTGGGGACTTCAGATAGATCTTTGTCCAGGTCAGCATAAAAGGCCTCCTTAACTTCATCCTGTGTATCAAGGGTTGGTGCAAAGGCACTAATGACCGTGGCCATATGATTGCTAGCAAGCATAAGGCGTTAGGTCATTAGGCGCTCATTGATGCCCACAGGGAGTTCATGGAGGCGGTTGATGAGGCAGTTCTTAATAGCAAAACCCACACCGTGGATTCGTGGCTCATTTGCAGGCTTTCCTTTTCAAAAGAAAGTATATCCGCCTTTTTCTTCCTTCAGCTGCCCTTCGTCGGCCAGTTGGGTCTCGGAGAATTCTGCGATGTCGATCTGGAACTTCCTTAACTCTCTGGAGATGATGGCAGTTCGCCTTTCAGGTCGATCGCTGGCTTGGTTGTCCGTGAGGGTTCGCACGTTCCCGGCTCCAATGTGTAGTTTGTGTTTTCTATGTTTCTGACCGCGAGGTGGTGATCCCTCTGAATGCGGTAATCCAGACAGGATGTTGCGAAGCAGGCTATTTTTAGGGTACCTTTTCTAACCCCCTCCCCTACTGGGGTGAGCAGAGTGGATCCTAAATAGGGCTGCTCAGTCATGGGTGCAGCTGCCGAGAAACTCTTCTGCCTCAGTCCATGAGCTTAACGACTGAATCTAACACCCACCGCCTGTGTGCCAGGTTGTGGCTAGGGACTGCCAGACTTAATTGTCCTGCCCCCATTACCACTTCCCAGTCGCCAAAGGACTTTGAAGTATCCGGGATGTAAAATGGATGGGTTCCCATTCGGGAGGACGCCTGCGCGTGACGTCTTTTAGCGTGGGGAGACTGATGCGCCTGCAGCCACCACACGGTCCTTGGCAGAGAGGGGCCTTGATCCAGTGGCATGGATCCATGACTGCAGACCACCCTCTGTTGCAGCCATCATCCGCCTTCGGTGCCGTTGTGACATGCAGTGTCATCCTTCGCCACTTCCACCGTTGAGGTCTTTGGACCGCACTTCGTCTGGAACCTCCCCCTCGACCTTACCGCCATGGTTAAACCTACCAGGAGCAGAATCTCCCGACAGCATTGCTCTTAAGTTCACTGGAACACGCAAGGCTCTCCACCACCGCAAGGTGGCGGTCCATGGAGAACACACCCACACACACACACGCACGCACGCACGCAGGCAGGCAGGCAGGCAGGCAGGCAGGCAGGCAGGCACGCAGGCAGGCACACACGCACACACACACGCACACACACACCGCAAAATGAGCTAACGTTACCCTAAAAGCTAATTAGCCTTCACCTCAAGCCAGGACTGCGAGTGAGCTGAGCTGCAGTTTGTTTCTAGAACGTCAACAGGCTCATAGTGATGATACTAGTAGTTGACTGGGAAGTGTTTATTATCATTTGGAGAGAGTACGCTGCCTCATGCCATACTTGCCAACCTTGAGACCTCCGATTTCGGGAGGTGGGGGGCGTGGTCGGTGGTTGGAGCAGGGGGCGTGGTTAAGAGGGGATGAGTATATTTACAGCTAGACACTGCGGAGCTCTTGCTAAAGATGGAACATTTGGCGGAAATGCCGGACAGTTCTGCAGACTTCATGGCTGGCTCGCATCGTGGTCACTCCGTGATCACGTACGACCGCCAGACACTTCTGGATATGGACATACCGGGCCGTTTTGGACTGATAGACGCGGGCGTGCTAAACATGCTAACTAACATGGGGATACATCGGCGGCTACATCCAGCGGCCTGTGAAGCAGGCGAGTCTAGTAGCAGCGGGGGCCGTCTACGGAGCAGACGCCAGCGGTGTGATCGGAAACGCGGATGTCGAGCGGGGCTAAAAACAAAGCAGAAGGCTAATCCCCACAGAACACCACTTCCCTCCACCCTAAAGACGGATTTAGATGGAAAATGCGAGACTACTGGTCTGGGTAAGGAGTCAGTTAAATTAGAACAAGTTTTTTCTGCTTTGAGTGTTTCAAAGTTGGACATGTGTTTTACTGAGGTGGCTAACTATGATGCGTGCAGTTTATCAAAGCAACAAACAAACAATCGGAAAATCCCCGTTACTGAGGTGGCTAACTATGATGCGTGCAGTTTATCAAAGCAACAAACAAACAATCGGAAAATCCCCGTTACTGAGGTGGCTAACCATGATGCGTGCAGTTTATCAAAGCAACAAACAAACAATCGGAACATTCCCGTCGTATCAATTCCTAGATATGGTCGTAATTATACTGAATGCACTGGGCATAATAAACACAACATTATTAATATTGCTACTACGGATAATTTGATCAAAAATTCCCTAAAACAGCCCACTACCTATAATGTAGGTTTTTTAAACATAAGATCATTGTCTCCCAAAACGTTGTTAGTTAATGATATTATCAGAGACAACAATCTTAACGTCATCGGTCTCAGCGAAACCTGGCTTAAACCAAACGACTTTTTTGCGCTAAATGAGGCATGTCCTCCTAACTTTACACATGCGCATATTGCCCGTCCGCTTAAAAGGGGTGGGGCTGTCGCACTAATATACAACGAAAACTTTAACCTTAGTCCTAACATAAATAATAAATATAAATCGTTTGAGGTGCTTACTATGAGGTCTGTCACACCGCTGCCTCTACACCTGGCTGTTATCTACCGCCCCCCAGGGCCCTGTTCGGACTTTATCAATGAATTCTCAGAGTTCGTTGCTGATCTAGTGACACACGCCGATAATATAATCATAATGGGGGACTTTAATATCCATATGAATACCCCATCGGACCCACCGTGCGTAGCGCTCCAGAGTATAATTGATAGCTGTGGTCTCACACAAATAATAAATGAACCCACGCATCGCAACGGTAATACGATAGACCTAGTGCTTGTCAGGGGTATCACCGCTTCCAAAGTTACGATACTCCCGTATACTAAAGTATTGTCCGATCATTACCTTATAAAATTCGAGGTTCAGACGCATGTTCGTCAAACTAATAATAATAATAACTGCTATAGCAGCCGCAACATTAATACGGCCACAACGACAACTCTTGCTGACCTACTGCCCTCGGTAATGGCACCATTCCCAAAGTATGTGGGCTCTATTGATAACCTCACTAACAACTTTAACGACGCCCTGCGCGAAACCATTGATAACATAGCACCACTAAAGTTAAAAAAGGCTCCAAAAAAGCGCACCCCGTGGTTTACAGAGGAAACTAGAGCTCAGAAATTATTATGCAGAAAGCTGGAACGCAAATGGCGCACGACTAAACTTGAGGTGCACCATCAAGCATTTAGTGATGGTTTAATAACTTATAAACGCATGCTTACCTTAGCTAAAGCTAATTATTACTCAAATCTCATCCACCGTAATAAAAACGATCCTAAATTTTTGTTTAGTACGGTAGCATCGCTAACCCAACAAGGGACTCCTTCCAGTAGCTCCACCCACTCAGCTGATGACTTTATGCAATTCTTTAGTAAGAAAATTGAAGTCATTAGAAAGGAGATTAAAGACAATGCGTCCCAGCTACAACGGGGTTCTATTAACACTGACACGATTGTATATACGGCGGATACTGCCCTCCAAAATAGTTTCTCTCGTTTTGAGGAAATAACATTAGAGGAATTGTTACAACGTGTAAATGGAATAAAACAAACAACATGTTTACTTGACCCTCTTCCTGGGAAACTGATCAAGGAGCTCTTTGTATTATTAGGTCCATCAGTGCTAAATATTATAAACTTATCACTTTCCTCGGGCACTGTTCCCCTAGCATTCAAAAAAGCGGTTATTCATCCTCTTCTTAAAAGACCTAACCTCGATCCTGACCTCATGGTAAACTACCGACCGGTGTCTCACCTTCCCTTTATTTCAAAAATCCTCGAAAAAATTGTTGCGGAGCAGTTAAATGAACACTTAGCGTCTAACAATCTATGTGAAACCTTTCAATCCGGTTTCAGGGCAAATCACTCGACGGAGACAGCCCTCGCAAAAATGACTAATGATCTATTGCTAACGATGGATTCTGATGCGTCATCTATGTTGCTGCTCCTCGATCTTAGCGCTGCTTTCGATACCGTCGATCATAATATTTTATTAGAACGTATCAAAACACGAATTGGTATGTCAGACTTAGCCCTGTCTTGGTTTAACTCTTATCTTACTGATAGGATGCAGTGTGTCTCCCATAACAATGTGACCTCGGACTACGTTAAGGTAACGTGTGGAGTTCCCCAGGGTTCGGTCCTTGGCCCTGCACTCTTCAGCATCTACATGCTGCCGCTAGGTGACATCATACGCAAATACGGTGTTAGCTTTCACTGTTATGCTGATGACACCCAACTCTACATGCCCCTAAAGCTGACCAACACGCCGGATTGTAGTCAGCTGGAGGCGTGTCTTAATGAAATTAAACAATGGATGTCCGCTAACTTTTTGCAACTCAACGCCAAAAAAACGGAAATGCTGATTATCGGTCCTGCTAGACACCGAACTCTATTTAATAATACAACTCTAACATTTGACAACCAAACAATTAAACAAGGCGACACGGTAAAGAATCTGGGTATTATCTTCGACCCAACTCTCTCCTTTGAGGCACACATTAAAAGCGTTACTAAAACGGCCTTCTTTCATCTCCGTAATATCGCTAAAATTCGCTCCATTCTGTCCACTAAAGACGCTGAGATCATTATCCATGCGTTTGTTAAGTCTCGCCTCGACTACTGTAACGTATTATTTTCGGGTCTCCCCATGTCTAGCATTAAAAGATTACAGTTGGTACAAAATGCGGCTGCTAGACTTTTGACAAGAACAAGAAAGTTTGATCACATTACGCCTGTACTGGCTCACCTGCACTGGCTTCCTGTGCACTTAAGATGTGACTTTAAGGTTTTACTACTTACGTATAAAATACTACACGGTCTAGCTCCATCCTATCTTGCCGATTGTATTGTACCATATGTCCCGGCAAGAAATCTGCGTTCAAAGGACTCCGGCTTGTTGGTGATTCCCAAGGCCCAAAAAAAGTATGCGGGCTATAGAGCGTTTTCCGTTCGGGCTCCAGTACTCTGGAATGCCCTCCCGGTAACAGTTCGAGATACCACCTCAGTAGAAGCATTTAAGTCTCACCTTAAAACTCATTTGTATACTGTAGCCTTTAAATAGACTCCCTTTTTGGACCAGTTGATCTGCTGTTTCTTTTCTTTTTCTTCTATGTCCCACTCTCCCCTGTGGAGGGGGTCCGGTCCGATCCGGTGGCCATGTACTGCTTGCCTGTGTATCGGCTGGGGACATCTCTGCGCTGCTGATCCGCCTCCGCTTGGGATGGTTTCCTGGTGGCTCCGCTGTGAACGGGACTCTCGCTGCTGAGTTGGACCCGCTTTGGACTGGACTCTTGCGACTGTGTTGGATCCATTGTGGATTGAACTTTCACAGTATCATGTTAGACCCGCTCGACATCCATTGCTTTCCTCCTCTCTAAGGTTCTCATAGTCATTATTGTCACAGACGTCCCACTGGATCATTATTGTCACCGATGTCCCACTGGGTGTGAGTTTTCCTTGCCCTTATGTGGGCCTACCGAGGATGTCGTGGTGGTTTGTGCAGCCCTTTGAGACACTAGTGATTTAGGGCTATATAAGTAAACATTGATTGATTGATTGATATATATATATATATATATATACACACATATATATATATATATATATATATATATATATATATATATATATATATATACATATATATATATATATATACATATATATATATATGTATATATATATATATATATATATATATATAAAATACTTGACTTTCAGTGAATTCTAGCTATATATATATATATATATATATATATATATATATATATATATAAAGATGGCGGCGCAAGGCGCGGACGGGCTGCAACATTGCGGAGCTCCTGCTAAAGATGGAACATTTGGCAGAAATACCGGACAATTCTACAAACTTTATGGCTGGCTCACATCGTGGTCACTCCGTGATCACGTACGACCGCCAGACACTTCTTGATGTGGACACATCGGGCCGTTTTGGACTGATAGACGCGTGCGTGCTAAACATGCTAACTAGCATGGGAATACGTCGGCGGCTACATCCAGCGGCCTGTGAAGCAGGGGAGTCTAGTAGCAGCGGGGGCCGTCTACGGAGCAGACGCCAGCGGTGTGATCGGAAACGCGGATGTCGAGCGGGGCTAAAAACAAAGCAGAAGGCTAATCACCACAGAACACCACTTCCCTCCATACCGAAGACGGATTTAGATGGAAAATGCGAGACTACTGGTCTGGGTAAGGAGTCAGTTAAATTAGAACAAGTTTTTTCTGCTTTGAGGGTTTCAGAGTTGGACATGTGTTTTACTGAGGTGGCTAACTATGATGCGTGCAGTTTATCAAAGCAACAAACAAACAATCGGAAAATCCCCGTTACTGAGGTGGCTAACCATGATGCGTGCAGTTTATCAAAGCAACAAACAAACAATCGGAAAATCCCCGTTACTGAGGTGGCTAACCATGATGCGTGCAGTTTATCAAAGCAACAATCAAACAATCGGAAAATTCCTGTCGTATCAATTCCTAGATATGGTCGTAATTATACTGAATGCACTGGGCATAATAAACACAACATTATCAATATTGCTACTACGGATAATTTGATCAAAAATTCCCTGAAACAGCCCACTACCTATAATATAGGTTTTTTAAACATAAGATCATTGTCTCCCAAAACGTTGTTAGTTAATGATATTATCAGAGACAACAATCTTAACGTCATCGGTCTCAGCGAAACCTGGCTTAAACCAAACGACTTTTTTGCGCTAAATGAGGCATGTCCTCCTAACTTTACACATGCGCATATTGCCCGTCCGCTTAAAAGGGGTGGGGGGGTCGCACTAATATACAACGAAAACTTTAACCTTAGTCCTAACATAAATAATAAATATAAATCGTTTGAGGTGCTTACTATGAGGTCTGTCACACCGCTGCCTCTACACCTGGCTGTTATCTACCGCCCCCCAGGGCCCTATTCGGACTTTATCAATGAATTCTCAGAGTTCGTTGCTGATCTAGTGACACACGCCGATAATATAATCATAATGGGGGACTTTAATATCCATATGAATACCCCATCGGACCCACCGTGCGTAGCGCTCCAGACTGTAATTGATAGCTGTGGTCTCACACAAATAATAAATGAACCCACGCATCGCAACGGTAATACGATAGACCTAGTGCTTGTCAGGGGCATCACCGTTTCCAAAGTTACGATACTCCCGTATACTAAAGTATTGTCCGATCATTACCTTATAAAATTCGAGGTTCAGACGCATGTTCGTCAAACTAATAATAATAATAACTGCTATAGCAGCCGCAACATTAATGCTGCCACAACGACAACTCTTGCTGACCTACTGCCCTCGGTAATGGCACCATTCCCAAAGTATGTGGGCTCTATTGATAACCTCACTAACAACTTTAACGCTGCCCTGCGCGAAACCATTGATAACATAGCACCGCTAAAGTTAAAAAAGGCTCCAAAAAAGCGCACCCCGTGGTTTACAGAAGAAACTAGAGCTCAGAAATTATTATGTAGAAAGCTGGAACGCAAATGGCGCACGACTAAACTTGAGGTGCACCATCAAGCATGGAGTGATGGTTTAATAACTTATAAACGCATGCTTACCTTAGCTAAAGCTAAATATTACTCAAATCTCATCCACCGTAATAAAAACGATCCTAAATTTTTGTTTAGTACGGTAGCATCGCTAACCCAACAAGGGACCCCTTCCAGTAGCTCAACCCACTCAGCTGATGACTTTATGCAATTCTTTAGTAAGAAAATTGAAGTCATTAGAAAGGAGATTAAAGACAATGCGTCCCAGCTACAACGGGGTTCTATTAACACTGATACGTTGGTATACACGGCGGATACTGCCCTCCAAAATAGTTTCTCTCGTTTTGAGGAAATAACATTAGAGGAATTGTTACAACGTGTAAATGGAATAAAACAGACAACATGTTTACTTGACCCTCTTCCTGGGAAACTGATCAAGGAGCTCTTTGTATTATTAGGTCCATCAGTGCTAAATATTATAAACTTATCACTCTCCTCGGGCACTGTTCCCCTAGCATTCAAAAAAGCGGTTATTCATCCTCTTCTTAAAAGACCTAACCTCGATCCTGACCTCATGGTAAACTACCGACCGGTGTCTCACCTTCCCTTTATTTCAAAAATCCTCGAAAAAATTGTTGCGGAGCAGTTAAATGAACACTTAGCGTCTAACAATCTATGTGAAACCTTTCAATCCGGTTTCAGGGCAAATCACTCCACGGAGACAGCCCTCGCAAAAATGACTAATGATCTATTGCTAACGATGGATTCTGATGCGTCATCTATGTTGCTGCTCCTCGATCTTAGCGCTGCTTTCGATACCGTCGATCATAATATTTTATTAGAACGTATCAAAACACGAATTGGTATGTCAGACTTAGCCCTGTCTTGGTTTAACTCTTATCTTACTGATAGGATGCAGTGTGTCTCCCATAACAATGTGACCTCGGACTACGTTAAGGTAACGTGTGGAGTTCCCCAGGGTTCGGTCCTTGGCCCTGCACTCTTCAGCATCTACATGCTGCCGCTAGGTGACATCATACGCAAATACGGTATTAGCTTTCACTGTTATGCTGATGACACCCAACTCTACATGCCCCTAAAGCTGACCAACACGCCGGATTGTAGTCAGTTGGAGGCGTGTCTTAATGAAATTAAACAATGGATGTCCGCTAACCTTTTGCAACTCAACGCCAAAAAAACGGAAATGCTGATTATCGGTCCTGCTAGACACCGAACTCTATTTAATAATACAACTCTAACATTTGACAACCAAACAATTAAACAAGGTGACACGGTAAAGAATCTGGGTATTATCTTCGACCCAACTCTCTCCTTTGAGGCACACATTAAAAGCGTTACTAAAACGGCCTTCTTTCATCTCCGTAATATCGCTAAAATTCGCTCCATTCTGTCCACTAAAGACGCTGAGATCATTATCCATGCGTTTGTTACGTCTCGCCTCGACTACTGTAACGTATTATTTTCGGGTCTCCCCATGTCTAGCATTAAAAGATTACAGTTGGTACAAAATGCGGCTGCTAGACTTTTGACAAGAACAAGAAAGTTTGATCACATTACGCCTGTACTGGCTCACCTGCACTGGCTTCCTGTGCACTTAAGATGTGACTTTAAGGTTTTACTACTTACGTATAAAATACTACACGGTCTAGCTCCATCCTATCTTGCCGATTG